>NW_027411323.1:0-1013 GCF_003265705.2 Callorhinus ursinus
GCTCCAGGTCTCGTTCTGCCCTGGGGGCTCCAGGACAGGTTTACCCCTGAGGGAGCTCGTCCGCTGTGAAAGGTCCCCTCGAAGGCCGTCCAGCTGTGACATCCTGGGATTGGGGGTCTCCTGTGCAGCACCGAACTTTGCATATTTCCATAGGAGATGAGCCTTGGGTGGACCTAGGGTGGGAACCAGGTCATACAGGACAGAGTTTTTCTGTCTTTAATTCATAAGGGAGCCACCAGGCTCATTTATAACAGAAACGCTCATTAAAATATGATGTGATATTATTTTCCCTTATCAGTGTTGCAAAGAGCAGAAAGTTGGGTCACCGTGGGTTGGTGGGAAACCTAAGCATTATTGGGAGGAGAACAGCTGGGGTCACTCTCGGGAGGACGATGAGCAAGGTCTGTCAGGGGCTGAGGCGGACCTGCCTTTGGTCTATTAGACCCACCCAGGGGTTATCCCAGTGTCCACACACCCGTGTGTGACACATATACATGCACTCACATGTGACTTATATGTCCTGTATGTGATGTCTATGCCACCCCGCCCCCGACAACCTAAATAAGTCCCTATGTGCACAGAATCCACCCAAAGCTGCTCAGGGCAACAGTGTTTGCAGGGACAAGATGAATATAACTGTCACATGAGGAGGGAACTAGAGCCCCACTTGGGCGGTGAGCAGCTGTTAAATGAGACACTTCCACGAGTGTGGACCCTGCGGACTGTTGGCTGAGGCTGCCCTCCGCCCTCCCCATGGGGGTCTCTCCACGGGGCCGCCCACAACACGGCGGCGGGCTTCGTCAGAGCGAGCAGGAGACAGGGTCACAGCCAGACCCTGTCACACCCTTGTAGGACCTGCTTCCCTGAGGGCCATCCATCATGTTGGCAGCACTCTGCTCCTTAGAGGCGAGTCCCTGGGAGCGGCCCCCAGTTCAGGGGCAGAGCTTGCATGGCCTTGGGCAGGAGGGGTCTCTGCAGCCCCGTGAGAAGCTGCCTCCTGCAGAGATGCACTC
>NW_027411324.1:0-1013 GCF_003265705.2 Callorhinus ursinus
GTAAAGTAGCAGGATATAAAATCAATGCACAGAAATCAGTGGCATTCCTATACACCAACAACAAGACAGAAGAGAGACAAATCAAGGAGTCGATCCCATTTACAATTGCACCCAAAACCATAAGATACCTAGGAATAAATTTAACCAAAGAGGCAAAGGATCTGTACTCAGAAAACTATAAAATACTCATGAAAGAAATTGAAGAAGACACAAAGAAATGGAAAAACGTTCCATGCTCATGGATTGGAAGAACAAACATTGTGAAGATGTCAATGCTACCTAGAGCAATCTACACATTCAATGAAATCCCCATCAAAATACCATCCACTTTTTTCAAAGAAATGGAACAAATCATCCTAAAATTTGTATGGAACCAGAAGAGACCCCGAATAGCCAGAGGAACATTGAAAAAGAAAAGCAAAGCTGGCGGCATCACAATTCCGGACTTCCAGCTCTATTACAAAGCTGTCATCATCAAGACAGTTTGGTACTGGCACAAAAACAGACACATAGATCAATGGAACAGAATCGAGAGCCCAGAAATGGACCCTCAACTCTATGGTCAACTTATTTTTGACAAAGCAGGAAAGAATGTCCAATGGCAAAAAGACAGTCTCTTCAACAAATGGTGTTGGGAAAATTGGACAGCCACATGCAGAAGAATGAAACTGGACCATTTCCTTACACCACACACAAAAATAGACTCCAAATGGTTGAAAGACCTAAACGTGAGACAGGAGTCCATCCAAATCCTAAAGGAGAACACAGGTAGCAACCTTTTCGACCTTAGCCGCAGCAACTTCTTCCTAGAAACATCGCCAAAGGCACGGGAAGCCAGGGCAAAAATGAACTATTGGGATTTCATCAAGATAAAAAGCTTTTGCACAGCAAAAGAAACAGTCCACAAAACCAAAAGACAACCGACAGAATGGGAGAAAATATTTGCAAACGACATATCAGATAAAGGGCTAGTATCCAAAACGTATAAAGAACTTATCAAACTCAACACCCAA
>NW_027411325.1:0-1013 GCF_003265705.2 Callorhinus ursinus
GGAAGAGACTCATTTTAGACCCAAAGACACCCCCAGATTGAAAGTGAGGGGGTGGAAAACCATTTACCATGCTAATGGACACCAAAAGAAAGCTGGGGTGGCAATCCTTATATCAGACAAATTAGATTTTAAAGATTTTTTTAAAATTTTTATTTATTTGACAGAGAGACAGCGAGAGAGGGAA
Organism: Callorhinus ursinus; assembly: GCF_003265705.2. NCBI lineage: Eukaryota > Metazoa > Chordata > Mammalia > Carnivora > Otariidae > Callorhinus > Callorhinus ursinus. Next base: position 185 of record NW_027411325.1, read on the forward strand.
CACAAGCATGGGGAGGGGGAGAGGGAGAAGCAGGCCTCCCGTGGAGCAGGGAGCCCAATGCGGGGCTCGATCTCAGGGCCCTGGGATCATGACCTGAGCCGAAGGCAGATACTTAATGACTGAACCAGCCAGGCACCCCAGACAAATTAGATTTTAAACCAAAGACTATAATGAGAGATGAGGAAGGACACTCTATCCTACTTAAAGGGTCTATCCAACAAGAAGATCTAACAATTTTAAATATCTATGCTCCTAACATGGGAGCAGCCAATTATATAAGCCAATTAATAACAAAATCAAAGAAACACATCGACAACAGTACAATAATAGTGGGGGACTTTAACACCCCCCCTCACTGAAATGGACAGATCATCTAAGGAAAAGATTAACACGGAAATACTTTAAATGACACAGTGGACCAAATGGACTTCACAGATATATTCAGAACATTCCATCCCAAAGCAACAGAATACACATTCCTCTCTAGTACCCATGGAACATTCTCCAGAATAGATCACATCCTAGGTCACAAATCAGGTCTCAACCGGTACCAAAAGATTGGGATCATTCCCTGCATATTTTCAGACCACAGTGCTTTGAAACTAGAACTCAATCACAAGAGGAAAGTCGGAAAGAACTCAAATACATGGAGGTTAAAGAGCATCCTACTAAAGAATGAATGGGTCAACCAGGAAATTAAAGAAGAATTAAAAAAATTCATGGAAACCAATGAAAATGAAAACACAGCTGTTCAAAACCTTTGGGATGCAGCAAAGGCAGTTCTAAGAGGAAAGTATATAGCAATACAAGCCTTTCTCAAGAAACAAGA
>NW_027411326.1:0-1013 GCF_003265705.2 Callorhinus ursinus
AATCATGAATGAAAGAGGAGAGATCACAACCAACACCAAAGAAATACCAACAATTATAAGAACATATTATGAGCAACTCTCTGCCAGCAAATCAGATAACCTGGAAGAAATGGGTGCATTCCTAGAGATGTATCAACTACCAAAACTGAACCAGGAAGAAATAGAAAACCTGAACAGACCTATAACCACTAAGGAAATTGAAGCAGTCATCAAAAATCTCCCAAGAAACAAAAGCCCAGGGCCAGATGGCTTCCCAGGGGAATTCTATCAGACATTTAAAGAAGAATTAATACCTATTCTCCTGAAACTGTTCCAAAAAATAGAAATGGAAGGAAAACTTCCAAACTCATTTATGAGGCCACCATTACCTTGATCCCCAAACCAGACAAAGACCCCATCAAAAAGGAGAATTACAGACCAATATCCTTGATGAACATGGATGCAAAAATTCTCACCAAAATACTAGCCAATAGGATCCAACAGTACATTAAAAGGATTATTCACCATGACCAAGTGGGATTTAATCCTGTGCTGCAAGTTTGGTTCAACATCCGCAAATCAATCAACGTGATACCATACATTAACAAAAGAAAGAACAAGAGTCATATGATCCTCTCAATAGATGCAGAAAAAGCATTTGACAAAGTACAGCATCCTTTCTTGATCAAAACTCTTCAGAGTATAGGGATAGAGGGTACATACCTCAATATCATAAAAGCCATCTATGAAAAACCGACAGCGAATATCATTCTCAATGGGGAAAAGCTGAGAGCTTTTCCCCTAAGGTCAGGAACGCGGCAGGGATGTCCACTCTCACCACTGCTATTCAACATAGTATTAGAAGTCCTAGCCACAGCAATCAGACCACCAAAAGAAATCAAAGGCATCCAAATCAGCAAAGAGGAAGTCAAACTCTCACTCTTTGCAGATGATATGATACTGTATGTGGAAAACCCAAACGACTCCACCCCAAAACTGCTAGAACTCATACAGGAATTCAGTAAAGTAGCAGG
>NW_027411327.1:0-1013 GCF_003265705.2 Callorhinus ursinus
TGTTGCAGCCTCAGGGTCCCCAGGTGGAAGAGGATCCAGAATCACTGTTCCGGTCAGTTTAAGGAGGCCTTAGGAAGGGATGGAGCCCCAGAACCAGAGAGGGAAACGGGGACAAGGGAGGCTTCTGAGGTTTCTCACCTCGTCTATGGAACCCAGAGATGTGCTCCTGTGAGAGACACAGACACAGAGACAGAGAAGGAGACAGAGAATGAACACAGGACAGAGGAAACCAGTAGAAGTCCCAGACTATATCAGCTTAGAAATGACATCCCGGCATTTTGGGCCATTCTATTCCTGAGAGCGCCGTCACATTGGGCATCCATCCTGGAGGGAAGGGGATTCCACAGGGATGTGTGACCAGGACTCAGGGCTGCCAGGAACCACTGTTGGCACTGCCCAGGACATGGGCACAGACGGGGCCCATGGACCTGAGCCTAACCGTAATGGGAGCCCCTGGAAGTCTGTGTTGGGAGAGGACAAGGTCAGAATCAGTTCATTACTACCTTCCCACGGGGCTGGGACGCAGGCAGGAGGGGGGTGGCTTTGCGTGGACCCCAGAGCTGATTCAAGCCCTCTGAGTTGTGTTCCCTGCCAATCGCAGACCCTGGCTCATCCTTGCATTGCCAGGTCTGCACCAGCCTCTTGTGATAGCAGGCACGGAATATGTATAGAGGTCCCTAACGCTAATATTAACCTGTACCCAAAAATTAACCCGTAAACTATCTAACACCTACCCTAACCCTAACCCCTGACCCTAGCCCTAAACCGAACCCTAACCCTAAAGCGTACACTAACCCTAACCCGTACCATAAATGGTACCCTAAAACTTAACCCTAACCTGTACCGTAAACCGTGCCCTAACCCGTACCCTATCACTATCCCCTACCCTAACCCGTACCCTAACACTATCCCTTAACCTATCCCTGTCCCGTACCCTAGCCCATGACCTAACCCGTACACTACCCGTAACCCTAACCCTGGGTCTTCTAGAGAAAAAAGGAAATCCCCCGAAG
>NW_027411328.1:0-1013 GCF_003265705.2 Callorhinus ursinus
CAGAAAAAGCATTTGACAAAGTACAGCATCCTTTCTTGATCAAAACTTCTCAGAGTATAGGGATAGAAGGTACATACCTCAATATCATAAAAGCCATCTATGAAAAACCTACAGCGAATATCATTCTCAGGAATTGGCAGGGATGTCCACTACCACCACTGCTATTCAACATATTATTAGAAGTCCTAGCCACAGCAATCAGACAACAAAAAGAAATCAAAGGCATCCAAACCGGCAAAGAGGAAGTCAAACTCTCACTCTTTGCAGATGATATGATACTGTATGTGGAAAACCCAAAAGACTCCACCCCAAAACTGCTAGAACTCATACAGGAATTCAGTAAAGTAGCAGGCTATAAAATCAATGCACAGAAATCAGTGGCATTCCTATACACCAACCACAAGACAGATGAGAGACAAATCAAGGAGTCGATCCCATTCACAATTGCACCCAAAACCATAAGATACCTAGGAATAAATTTAACCAAAGAGGCAAAGGATCTGTACTCAGAAAACTATAAAATACTCATGAAAGAAATTGAAGAAGACACAAAGAAATGGAAAAATGTTCCATGCTCATGGATTGGGAGAACCAACATTGTGAAGATGTCAATGCTACCTAGAGCAATCTACACATTCAATGCAATCCCCATCAAAATACCATCCACTTTTTCCAAAGAAATGGAACAAATAATCCTAAAATTTGTATGGAAGCAGAAGAGACTCCGAATAGCCAGAGGAATGTTGAAAAAGAAAAGCAAAGCTGGCGGCATCACAATTCCGGACTTCCAGCTCTATTACAAAGCTGTCATCATCGAGACAGTATGGTACTGGCACAAAAACAGACACGTAGATCAATGGAACAGAATCGAGAGCCCAGAAATGGACCCTCAACTCTATGGTCAATTCATCTTTGACAAAGCAGGAAAGAATGTCCAATGGAAAAAAGACAGTCTCTTCAACAAACGGTGTTGGGAAAATTGGACAGCCACATGCAGAAGAATGAAACTGGAC
>NW_027411329.1:0-275 GCF_003265705.2 Callorhinus ursinus
CAGTGGGGAGTCGGCTTCTCCCTCTCATTCTGCTCCTCCCCCTGCTCATATGCTCTCTCTCTCTCTCAAGTAAATAAATGAAATCTTTAAAAAGAAAAAAAAAAGAATGGTGGGCTGAGAAAAAAATTACTGCCAAGAGCCTGATCTTCCTTTCTGCATAGTCCTTGTCTTCTATTTCATCTTTGGTTTCAGCCAGGAATTAAATTAAGAAGAAAGTAAAATTCTCTTTTGTTTTAAAAAATTATTGGGGCTCCTGGGTGGCTCAGTTGTTAAGC
>NW_027411329.1:375-708 GCF_003265705.2 Callorhinus ursinus
CAGCTCAGGTCATGATCCCAGGGTCCTGGGATCGAGCCCCACATCCGGCTCCCTGCTCGGCGGGAAGCCTGCTTTTCCCTCTCCTGCTCCCCCTGCTTGTGTTCTCTCTCTCGCTGTGTCTCTCTCTGTCAAATAAATAAATAAAATCCCTGGGCGCCTGGGTGGCTCAGATGGTTAAGCGTCTGCCTTCGGCTCAGGTCATGATCCCAGGGTCCTGGGATCGAGCCCCGCATCGGGCTCCCTGCTCCGCAGAAGCCTGCTTCTCCCTCTCCCACTCCCCCTGCTTGTGTTCCCTCTCTCGCTGTGTCTGTCAAATAAATAAAATCTTTAAAA
>NW_027411329.1:808-1013 GCF_003265705.2 Callorhinus ursinus
AAATAAATAAAATCTTTAAAAAAATAAATAAATAAATAAATAAATAAATAAAATCCTTAATTAAAAAAAATTATTTATAGTTGATACTTGAATACAGATTTGAACTGCATGGGTCCACTTACATGCCAAGTTTCTACAGAACAGTATGTAAATATATTTTCTTTATGATTTTCTTAAAAACATTTTCTTTTCTCTAGCTTACTTT
>NW_027411330.1:0-1055 GCF_003265705.2 Callorhinus ursinus
GGGGGCACCTGAGCAATACCAGAGTATTCAGGCTGTCTCCCAGAAGGAAACCACACCATTGGGAAACCGGGGCAAAGCTTTCCGAGTAGAAGTCTGCATGCACATCCCAGCAAAATGCCATATTCAATGGCCCCCTGCCCACAAACCCTGAGACTGATATTCACCCTGACCCAAGCCCCCCACTCAGATACCCTGCCCCCCAAATCTTGCCCCAGCGTGGCCAGATAAGTGCTCCAATGAAACTAGGCCCTTGGTCTATCCCTAGGTTGGCTTCTAAGTCTCTGGATCCAGAAGCCTGGCTCCAAAGCCACAGGGATGGCAATAAATGAGAAACACCAGAAGATTCAGCTTGCCAAAAACAATTCAAACACACGACTTGCAACTCCGGAGAGGGTTCAGAACCAGACAACTCTGAATGCCCATCCSAACCAACGCACAAATTTGGCGCCCTCTGGCGGCCCACCCTGAGCCTAACACAACCTGACCCACGCCCTCAAGACACAACCCCCAGAGCAGGTTACAGTGCTAACACATCAGCCCTGCCGTGCCCCTAGGCCCTAACCGTCACCCTAGAGGCCTCTGAGGGTCTGTCCCCAGGGGCTTGACTTCAAAGTCCTTGGGATTTGGGACACCTGAACATTATCAGAGGACTCAGCCTGCCACTAAAACAGAAAATGTGCCATTGGGAACTCTGGTAAGCATTCAGAACAGGAGATCTGTGCTGGTCCAACCGAACGAAACCCAAGTTCAACGTGCCCATGCGGCAATCCCTGAGCCTGACACTCCCCCCGACCCACAGCCTCAACTCAGACCCCGGGAAGCTCATCACACCGCCGACACATCAGGCCTGCCATGCCCCTCAGCCCTAAGCCTCACCCTAGTTTGGATTCTGACCAGTCTGTCTCCAGGGCCTGACTCCAAAGCACAAAGGATTCGGGACACTCGAGCACTATCAAGGGACTCAGGCTGCCACCCGGAATGAAACCCCACCACTGACAACTCCGGAAAGCATTCAGAGCAGGAGAACTCAGAATGCCCATCCCAGCAAAACTACA
>NW_027411331.1:0-1012 GCF_003265705.2 Callorhinus ursinus
CTAGAAAAAATAAATATCATGTGGAGATATATGAGAAAGCTATGAGAGAAAGAACCAGAAGAAATACGGTGGCAACTCACGATGCTTCCAGCTGTCCTCATTCCCTGCCCTCCAGTGTGGGTGACAAAGCCACAGTCCATTCGTGCAGGGCCCAAAGTCACCAACCTGGAATAGTGAATATCCCTAATGTGTGCTAATCCTTCTGTGGGGCAGCTATACTGGATTAGAGAACTCTTGAACATTTTAAATATCTTGCTATTCTAACATGAATAATGTCTTAGAGTTTCTGATTAATGAAGTGAATGTTTCCAAGGTTTATTTCACTACTACCTCCTTTCATTTCAACTTAAAAGGGACATAACCCAACTCAGTCACATGCAGAAGGGAGTAATCAGCATGGTAGGCAAGTTCAAACCATGTAATGTAAGAAGCAGATGAAGGATTTGGGGATGTTTCCCCTAGAGAACACTTGGGTGTGGGGAGGCATGAGAGTTGTTTTCATGTATTCTGATATTTTAAGATAAAAGAAGAGATTAGAAGCGTTCTGGGAAGTTCTAAGAAATACAAGTAAGACCCAATAGTGGAAGCTACAAAGTGACACATAAGGAAGAATCTTCTGCAGTCAGAGCTGGGAAGAGGCAATATGATCTGCCCTCTCCATTGACACAGTTCTGAATTCCCCATCACTAGAAGGCATAAAGAAGCTGGGGGAGCCAAGAAACGGCATTGGAGTGCATGTGTTTTGAAGTCTCTGCAACACAAAGTGCTTGCCATTCTCCTGACAGCAGTGACCAGCTTCAGGTCAGTCAACAAATCACACTGAACCTCAGCACTCTACAAGCCATGGCTTTATTATTGGGGAACTACCATTTCTCTATAAAAGAAATAAGTCTTATTTCGCCAAATGACACTTTGGTCCATACACGAAATGTACGGTCAGTGAGAGCAAGCCTGGAACCACATGACTAAGCTCACAATCTAGAAAAAATAAATATCATGTGGAGATATATGA
>NW_027411332.1:0-1012 GCF_003265705.2 Callorhinus ursinus
GTGAGTGTCTTTAGTCAGCGTGAGTGTCTTTCTCCTCTTTTCGGCCGGGGGACCGCTGAAAGTGTGGGTTACCTGGGGCAGGCGTGCAGCGCTCTCGTGCTGTGAATCCTTTCTGTGGTTCCCACCCGTGGGCTTTCTTTCTGGGTGGCAAGCTGAGTCCTCTGGTATTGCTCAGGTGTTCCCTGTCCGTGGGTCTCTGGAGCGAGACCTGTGGGAAGAAGGCACTCAGGAGCCCACCTAGGGTTGGGGTTAGGCCCTAGGGGCAAGGCAGCAGAGCTCTCCTGTTCTCAGCGCTTTCCAAAGTGCCAAACGGCCCACTTTGCTTTGTGGTGTCAGTCTGTGTCCTCTCCTAATGCTCAGGTGGCCCAAATCCCTGGGGCATGGAGCCAGGGACCTAGGGAGAGACCTCTCCGAAGCCACGTGAGGGTTAGGGTTAAGGTTAGGGCACAGGTGCACGGCACTCCTCATGTCCAGGAACTGTGGCGAGCTTGGGATGGGCGGTGTGTCTTGAGGGCAGGAGTCAGGTTGAGTGTCAGGTTCACGCTTTGCCGCCAGGTGGAGCAGAAAGTGCAGTTTCGCCGGTTTGGGCGTTCAGCGTTCTGCTCTGAATGCTTTCCGCAGATCCCAGTGGTGCAGTTTCCTTCTGGGTGGCAGCCCGAGTCCCTTGATACTGCTCGGGTGTCCCGAATACCTGGTGCTTTGGAGGAAGGCTCTGGGAGAAACGCTCAGAAGCCAACCTCGTGTTAGGCCTGGGGCTGAGGGGCATGCTAGGCCTGATGTGCCAGCGCTGTGATGAGCTTCCTGGGGACGGATTTGAGGCCGTGGGTCAGGGGGCAGTGTCAGGCTCAGGGATTGCGGCCTGGGCACATTGACCTCGTGGTTCGTTGGCATGGGCTGGCACAGTTCTCCTGCTTGGAAAGCTTTCCGGATTTCCCCATGGCCTGTTTTCCTTTTTAGTGGCAGGTTGAGTCCTCTGGCCCCGGTCAGGTGTCCTCAGTCCCTAGGGATTGGA
>NW_027411333.1:0-1012 GCF_003265705.2 Callorhinus ursinus
CTAGAAAAAATAAATATCATGTGGAGATATATGAGAAAGCTATGAGAGAAAGAACCAGAAGAAATACGGTGGCAACTCACGATGCTTCCAGCTGTCCTCATTCCCTGCCCTCCAGTGTGGGTGACAAAGCCACAGTCCATTCGTGCAGGGCCCAAAGTCACCAACCTGGAATAGTGAATATCCCTAATGTGTGCTAATCCTTCTGTGGGGCAGCTATACTGGATTAGAGAACTCTTGAACATTTTAAATATCTTGCTATTCTAACATGAATAATGTCTTAGAGTTTCTGATTAATGAAGTGAATGTTTCCAAGGTTTATTTCACTACTACCTCCTTTCATTTCAACTTAAAAGGGACATAACCCAACTCAGTCACATGCAGAAGGGAGTAATCAGCATGGTAGGCAAGTTCAAACCATGTAATGTAAGAAGCAGATGAAGGATTTGGGGATGTTTCCCCTAGAGAACACTTGGGTGTGGGGAGGCATGAGAGTTGTTTTCATGTATTCTGATATTTTAAGATAAAAGAAGAGATTAGAAGCGTTCTGGGAAGTTCTAAGAAATACAAGTAAGACCCAATAGTGGAAGCTACAAAGTGACACATAAGGAAGAATCTTCTGCAGTCAGAGCTGGGAAGAGGCAATATGATCTGCCCTCTCCATTGACACAGTTCTGAATTCCCCATCACTAGAAGGCATAAAGAAGCTGGGGGAGCCAAGAAACGGCATTGGAGTGCATGTGTTTTGAAGTCTCTGCAACACAAAGTGCTTGCCATTCTCCTGACAGCAGTGACCAGCTTCAGGTCAGTCAACAAATCACACTGAACCTCAGCACTCTACAAGCCATGGCTTTATTATTGGGGAACTACCATTTCTCTATAAAAGAAATAAGTCTTATTTCGCCAAATGACACTTTGGTCCATACACGAAATGTACGGTCAGTGAGAGCAAGCCTGGAACCACATGACTAAGCTCACAATCTAGAAAAAATAAATATCATGTGGAGATATATGA
>NW_027411334.1:0-490 GCF_003265705.2 Callorhinus ursinus
CCAAAGATTTTGAACAGTTGTGTTTTCGTTTTCATTGGTTTCCATGAATTTTTTTAATTCTTCTTTAATTTCCTGGTTGATCCATTCATTCTTTAGTAGGATGCTCTTTGGCCTCCATGTTTTTGAGTTCTTTCTGACTTTCCTCTTGTGATTGAGTTCTAGTTTCAAAGCATTGTGGTCTGAAAATAGGCAGGGAATGATCCCAATCTTTTGGTACCGGTTGAGACCTGATTTGTGACCTAGGATGTGATCAATTCTGGAGAATGTTCCATGGGCACTATGGGCACTAGAGAAGAATGTGTATTCCGTTGCTTTGGGTGGAATGTTCTGAATATGTCTGTAAAGTCCATTTGGTCCTGTGTGTCATTTAAAGACTTTATTTCCTTGTTGATCTTTTGCTTAGATGATCTGTCCATTTCAGTGAGGGGGGTGTTAAAGTCCCCCACTATTATTGTATTGTTGTCAATGTGTTTCTCTGCTTTTGTTATTA
>NW_027411334.1:590-1012 GCF_003265705.2 Callorhinus ursinus
GTCCTTCCTCATCTCTTATTACAGTCTCTGTTTTAAAATCTAATTTGTCTGATATAAGGATTGTCAGCCAAGATTTCTTTTGTTGTCCATTAGCATGGTAAATAGTTTTCCACCCCCTCTTTCAAGCTGGGGGTGTCTTTGGGTCTAAAATGGGTCTCTTGCAGACAGCATATCGATGGGTCTTGTATTTTAATCCAATCTGATAGCCTGTGTCTTTTGATTGGGTCATTTAACCCATTTACATTCAGCGTAACTATTGAAAGGTACGAATTTAGTGTCACTTTATTGCCTGTAAGGTGACAGTTACTATATATTGTCTGTGTTCCTTTCTGGTCTATGCTGCTTTAGGCTCTCTCTTTGCTTAGAGGACCCCTTTCCATATTTCTGGTAGGGCTGGTTTCGTGTTTCCAAATTCCTTTAGT
>NW_027411335.1:0-1012 GCF_003265705.2 Callorhinus ursinus
GTGGGGGGTGGGAGGGATGGGGTGGCTGGGTGATAGACATTGGGTAGGGTATGTGCTATGGTGAGCGCTGTGAATTGTGCAAGACTGTTGAATCACAGATCTGTACTTAGGGGAAGAATGAAGGGGAGTAAGTCGGAGGGGGAGATGAACCATGAGAGACGATGGACTCTGAAAAACAAACTGAGGGTTCTAGAGGGGAGGGGGGTGGGGGGATGGGTTAGCCTGGTGATGGGTATTAAAGAGGGCACATTCTGCGTGGAGCACTGGGTGTTATGCACAAACAATGAATCATGGAACACTACATCAAAAACTAATGATGTAACGTATGGTGATTAACATAACAATAAAAAATTAAAAAACAAAAAAAATTAATGTGAAGGGGTGCCTGGGTTGCTCAGTCAGTTAGGGGTCTGACTCTTGATTTCGGCTCAGGTCATAACCTCAGGGTCATAAGATTGAGTCCTGCATCGGACTCCATGCTGGACATGGAGCCTGCTTAAGATTCTCTGTCTTCCTCTCCCTCTGCCCCTCCCCACCAATAAATAAATCTTTTTTAAAAAAGAAAAAATTAATCTGAAAATATGTATTAATTCTGGAGATAGAGAAAAAGTTCAAATATTTTAAATTATTTTGCCCATTTTTTAAATTTTTTTAAATAATTTTTATTGTTATGTTAATCACCATACATTACATCATTAGTTTTTGATGTAGTGTTCCATGATTCATTGTTTGTGCATAACACCCAGTGCTCCACGCAGAATGTGCCCTCTTTAATACCCATCACCAGGCTAACCCATCCCCCCACCCCCCTCCCCTCTAGAACCCTCAGTTTGTTTTTCAGAGTCCATCGTCTCTCATGGTTCATCTCCCCCTCCGACTTACTCCCCTTCATTCTTCCCCTCCTGCTATCTTCTTTTTTTTTTCTTAACATATATTGCATTATTTGTTTCAGAAGTACAGATCCGTGATTCATCAGTCTTGTACAATTCACAGTGCTCACCATAGCACATAC
>NW_027411336.1:0-1012 GCF_003265705.2 Callorhinus ursinus
TCCTGTCCCTGCCCCAATCTGCCTGCAGCCCAACACAGAGCCCTGTGCTCAGAACAGGATCTCAGGTGGACAGGCGGTGGGATCCAGGCTCCCTGAGGAGCAGCAGGGGAAACTCTGAGAGAGCTTCACGAGGGGTGGACCCATGATGCTTCTCAAATCCTGAGACGTGTGAGCCTCAGGTCAACACCCCTACTTCCTCTTTCTCAACTTAGAAAGGAAGCCTGGGCCACAGTGGAGAGGGAGCCAGGATTTGTCCCCAGAAAATACCAGCAAGGACACTGCAGCTCAGCTTGAGTATCCAATATGGCCACAGTTGGAGGAGGGCAGGTCAAGGGGCAGAGCTACCTGGTGGTTGTCCAGCCGTGCTGTATGGTGATTTGCCACAGGAGAGAGCTAACAGCTGAGAGCCTCCTGGTGATTGGCCAGGGAACGTGGGGCGGAGACAGCCATCAGTGTTTGGCCAGGGAGAGTAGGGTGGGGAGAGCCACCTGTCGATTGTCTTGGTGCAATATGTGGACCTCAGGGATCCAGGTACAGGCCTCTCCCTCCCTAACTCATTCAGCGACTCTGTAAGACGTATGAAAGGTCAGGAAACAGAGCAAGAAGAACAACTCAAACCCAGAGAAGGGGGTCATCTATACCCAGACATGACAAATTTGAGTCTACTACCCAGGCACAAATGCCCCTCTCCAGTAGAGGGCCAGTGTGGTGTGGTGTGTGAAGTTAAAAGCTGTTCCCTCTTTTGAGGGTTTACTCCCAAGTGTCAGAGTTTCATGGCCTGATGACAAGAACTGGCTGATGTTGCAGCCATTCAGAGTGCAGTACCCACGTTGTGTCACTGAGCCAATATGCTGGTGGTTCCATGGCATGCAGGCCTCTGGCCTGGGGCTGACTTCAGCCTGATGCTCTGGTAACATATCACTTGGGAAGCCTTTATCTTTTGGGTATTTCTCTCCTGGATGATCATGGCATCCTTTGCTCACTCAGGAGAGAGCTCCCCAAAAGATAAAGG
>NW_027411337.1:0-1012 GCF_003265705.2 Callorhinus ursinus
TTTTTTTCTTTTTTCTTTTTCTTTTTAAATCTTCTTCTTTCTTTTTAAAAACAACTTCTTATCTTATCAAGTCCTTTTATAAAATCTTTTATAAATTTCATCTTTACAATCATCTGCCATCCCTTCATTGTATCAACCCATATTTTGTACATATATAAGTCTTTCTTCCTTTAAAATTTTAGCAGGCACTTTCTTCTAACAGACCAAAATAGGCCCAAAAGCTAGTGTGTGGCACTGATCTATGCACTAGCCTGATCATATTGGTCATATTCTGTTTTTTTTTGTTTTGTTCTGTTTTTGTTTGTTTTTATCTTTTTCTTTTTCCTTTTTTTTTTCTCTTCTTTCTTTCCCTTTCTTGTCCCCTAGTTTCAGGTCTTCTCTGATTTATATAGAGTATATTTGCTGGCGACGATGTTAACCTGTTAGCATTCTGTTCTCTCATTCATCTGTTATCCTCTGGACAAAATGACAAGACGAAAAAAATCACCTCAGCAAAAAGAACAAGAGGTAGTACCGTCTGCCAGGGACCTACTCAATACTGACATTAGTACGATGTCGGACCTAGAGTTCAGAACCATGACTTTAAAGATACTAGCTGGGCTTGAAAAAAGTGTGGAAGTTATTAGAGAAACCCTTTCTGGAGAAATAAAAGAACTAAAATCTAACCAAGTCGAAATCAAAAAGGCTATTGATGAGGTGCAATCAAAAATGGGGGCACTAACTGCTAGGATAAATGAGGCAGAAGAAAGAATCAGCGATATAGAAGACCAAATGATGGAAAATAAAGAGGCTGAGAAAAAGAGAGAGAAACAACTACAGGATCACGAGGGCAGAATTCGAGAGATAAGCGATACGATAAGACGAAACAACATTAGAATAATTGGGATCCCAGAAGAAGAAGGGGGGGGGCAGAAGGTATATTGGAGCAAATAATAGCAGAGAACTTCCCTAATGTGGGGAAGGACACAGGCATCAAAATCCAGGAGGCACAGAGAACCCCTCTCAAAATCAA
>NW_027411338.1:0-1012 GCF_003265705.2 Callorhinus ursinus
GTATGTGCTATGGTGAGCACTGTGAATTGTACAAGACTGATGAATCACGGATCTGTACTTCTGAAACAAATAATGCAATATATGTTAAGAAAAAAAAAAGAAGATAGCAGGAGGGGAAGAATGAAGGGGAGTAAGTCGGAGGGGGAGATGAACCATGAGAGACGATGGACTCTGAAAAACAAACTGAGGGTTCTAGAGGGGAGGGGGGTGGGGGGATGGGTTAGCCTGGTGATGGGTATTAAAGAGGGCACATTCTGCGTGGAGCACTGGGTGTTATGCACAAACAATGAATCATGGAACACTACATCAAAAACTAATGATGTAATGTATGGTGATTAACATAACAATAAAAATTATTTAAAAAAATTTAAAAAATGGGCAAAATAATTTAAAATATTTGAACTTTTTCTCTATCTCCAGAATTAATACATATTTTCAGATTAATTTTTTCTTTTTTAAAAAAGATTTATTTATTGGTGGGGAGGGGCAGAGGGAGAGGAAGACAGAGAATCTTAAGCAGGCTCCATGTCCAGCATGGAGTCCGATGCAGGACTCAATCTTATGACCCTGAGGTTATGACCTGAGCCGAAATCAAGAGTCAGACCCCTAACTGACTGAGCAACCCAGGCACCCCTTCACATTAATTTTTTTTGTTTTTTAATTTTTTATTGTTATGTTAATCACCATACGTTACATCATTAGTTTTTGATGTAGTGTTCCATGATTCATTGTTTGTGCATAACACCCAGTGCTCCACGCAGAATGTGCCCTCTTTAATACCCATCACCAGGCTAACCCATCCCCCCACCCCCCTCCCCTCTAGAACCCTCAGTTTGTTTTTCAGAGTCCATCGTCTCTCATGGTTCATCTCCCCCTCCGACTTACTCCCCTTCATTCTTCCCCTAAGTACAGATCTGTGATTCAACAGTCTTGCACAATTCACAGCGCTCACCATAGCACATACCCTACCCAATGTCTATCACCCAGCCACCCCATCCCTCCCACCCCCCAC
>NW_027411339.1:0-1011 GCF_003265705.2 Callorhinus ursinus
TGATTGCTGTGGCTGGGACTTCTAATACTATGTTGAATAGCAGTGGTGAGAGTGGACATCCCTGCCGCGTTCCTGACCTGAGGGGAAAACTCTCAGCTTTTCCCCATTGAGAATGATATTCGCTGGAGGTTTTTCGAAGATGGCTTTTATAATCTTGAGGTATGTACCCTCTATCCCTATACTCTGAAGAGTTTTGATCAAGAAAGGACGCTGTACTTTGTCAAATGCTTTTTCTGCATCTATTCAGAGCATCATATGATTCTTGTTCTTTCTTTTGTTAATGTATTGTATCACGTTGATTGATTTGAGGATGTTGAACCATCCTTGCAGCCCAGGGATAAATCCCACTTGGTCGTGGTGAATAATCCTTTTAATGTGCTGTTGGATCCTATTGGCTAATATTTTGTTGAGAATTTTTGCATCCATGTTCATCAAGGATATTGGTCTGTAATTCTCCTTTTTGATGGGGTCTTTGTCTGGTTTTGGGATCAAGGTAATGGTGGCCTCATAAAATGAATTTGGAAGTTTTCCTTCCATTTCTATTTTTTGGAACAGTTTCAGGAGAATAGGTATTAATTCTTCTTTAAATGTCTGATAGAATTCCCCTGGGAAGCCATCTGGCCTTGGGCTTTTGTTTCTTGGGAGATTTTTGATGACTGCTTCAATTTCCTTAGTGGTTATAGGTCTGGTCAGGTTTTCTATTTCTTCCTGGTTCAGTTTTGGTAGCTGATACATCACTAGGAATGCACCCATTTCTTCCAGGTTATCTAATTTGCAGGCATAGAGTTGCTCATAATATGTTCTTATAATTCTTTGTATTTCTTTGGTGTTGGTTGTGATCTCTCCTCTTTCATTCATGATGTTGTTGATTTGGGTCATTTCTCTTTTCTTTTTGATAAGTCTGGCCAGGGGTTTATCAATCTTGTTAATTCTTTCAAAGAACCAGCTCCTAGTTTCGTTGATATGTTCTACTGTTCTTTTGGTTTCTAGTTCATTGATTTCTGCTCTGAT
>NW_027411340.1:0-1011 GCF_003265705.2 Callorhinus ursinus
CCCAGAAGCGCTTCCATATGTAGGCGTGGAAGCCTCAGGAGAGCGCAGTAGACCACCCTCTAAGAGGCAACCTCGCTTTTGCGAAACCGTCTTGCACCTGACATCCTTCGCCTTGGAGACGGGAGCCTTTTGAATAGTCGTGGTGGAAGCACAAGGACCGTGCCGTACACTGTACTCATCTCTAAAAAACAAGTCCGTGCGCAATGGGTCTTTCAGCCTACCATATGGACGGGGTCATGAAGTCAGTAGAGATTGTAAGTGTACGTATGCAGGCAGAAGGAGAGTGCCCTATCCTTAACTCCGAGAAAAGAGCATGACGGAGGGAGACCTTCTTTCAAACGAAGCCCTCTCCTGAGATATATCGAAGCAGTTGCAAAAGGGGGTGTGGAAGCACAACGCAAGCGTTCTATATGAAACTCGGAAAACAAGGAGCTGTAGAATGCAGCTTTCCCCCCGTCTTGGTTCATGTTTAGGGAAGGGAAACCCAGTGCGCGTGTGGAAGCCTAGGGAATGTAACATGGGCTGAACTGTGAAAAGCAAGCCTGTGCAGAACGCAACGTTCAGCGCACATCTTGTTTCACGAAGAGAGAAGCCGTTTCCAGTGTGTGTGTGGAAGCCTAAGCCCAAGTGCCATATATACTTACCACCACGATAAATGGCTGTAGAGAACCCGTCCCTCAACTCACAGCTTACCTGAGGAAGTTTTGCTAAAGTGCGTGTGGATTCCCAATGAAAAGTGTGACAAGCTTCGCTCTGAGAAGGAGGTCTGCGTGGAACACCTGTTTCAACTCACGGCTTGTTTCTGGCTTACGGGAGGCTTGTCAAGGGTGTGTACGGAAGCCTAGGGATAAAGCGCATACACTTCACCCTCCGGGGAGAAATAAGCAAGAACCCAAAAGAATCGGCGAGAAAACCGTCTCTCAACGAACACCTTCTTTCCGGATGGGACAGAAACATGTTCAACTCTGTGTGTGTGTTTGTGTGTGTGTGTGTGTGTGTGTGTGTGTGTGT
>NW_027411341.1:0-1011 GCF_003265705.2 Callorhinus ursinus
CTATACTTCCTTGTGTAGCAAGGGTCTGGGAGACATTATGAGCCAAGCTATTTACATGAGCGGCAGTATGTATGCCCTGGGACAGTGCCACCGTGGAGACAGTAGCTGATGCTATCAAAGACACCAAGGCAGTGATGCCAGCTATTAGGAGGCCTAGGAAACGTCGCCCCCGGCTAAGTAGGCCCTCCAATTCTTGCGTAAATTGGTAGCCATAATCTCTATACCAGGGCCCCCTCACCTCTACAGGCATCATTAGATAAGGGGGCTGCATGGCGAGGAAAACCTTCTTTGTTGGATTTGGGGCGCTGGGTAAAGGCAAACAGTTGGTGAGATAACACTCCTCACAAGTTATTTTGTAAAGGGTTCTATTGGCCTTAGCCTCGGGTACTACAGATCCGTCCCCCACTACAAACAGAAACGGTGGGAAAAGACATGCCTGAATTTGAAATGTCAATGGGCCCATGGGGAAGCCAGGGAAAAGGGGTGAATTAGTTTTAACATCTCTCATGGCCGCAACAATTTTCCATAAGTCCGGGTGTCTCATCCTCCCCAGTGATAGCAGTCCCCCGGGAGCAGAATTATTGTGGTCGTATGGCCCATATCCTGAAGGCGGGGGGGAGCGGCGCAAAGGGAGATCCCTGTCTTTTGACCAGTCAATTATATAAGTGTCAGGTATGCCATGGGGAGTCACAATCTCTGGGTTGTGATGAACGCAGGTTTTCCAAGAGGGTCCATAGGTTTTCCATGTTAGGTCAGATTTGCAGAGGGGATAGTCAAGGTATGGGGTCTCAAGGGATCTGGAAGCGGGTCCGAAACGGCCAACAGGCAGGGGCCGTCGATGTTGAAGGACAACCTCGTTGATGTCCCAATTCTCCACCATTACATGAGGTGCCAAAGTGTCTCTTCTAGGTGGCTCAGTTCCATACCAAGAGCGGATTCTTCGGGAGACTGATGAAGTGACCATGCATCCATAATGGGGCGCCTCAGGGCCATCGATGGCCTGGAAACAAA
>NW_027411342.1:0-1011 GCF_003265705.2 Callorhinus ursinus
GGTGGCTGTTGCTATGTCTAAAAAAGGCCCTCTCCGCCCTAGAGTCAAGAGCAGGGACAGGCTCTCTGCAACCGTAGCCCACGACCACGACCCGAAACCATCCTGGTTTGGTAGGACAGGTCTCCTGCTGGAGCCGGGGAGGGGACTGGCCCCTCTCCCCTCCCCGGCTCCAGGATGCCCGGGACCTGCAAGAGCTCTTCATCTCAGGAGGAGTCTTGGAGAAGAAGTGTATCTCGTCAGCCCCGCAAGTGAATTAACCAAAGCCCCACGCTCAGGTTCTAACAGAAGCAGAATTTCAATGTACTGTTTTGGGGGAAGCCTCCTCCCCTCATATGTGGCCTTGGGGGTCCCCAAGGAATTCCTTCTTTCGTCTCCTTCCCTCAGAGAGAGGAGCTGGCCCAATGTCCCGCGGTCCCCACCGTGACCCAGTGCTAAGGAAGAGCCACACGCAGGGCCCTGGTGTCAGGAGTGTGGTCGGCCACTGCTCCTCGGCTCCCAGCTAGTGGCCTGGCGGCTGCATGGAAGAGCTAAATTGCTTTCCGGGGAAGGAGTGCTCACTGCCCACATCGCACACCATCCCCCTGTGCACTCTGTAAACCAGGCTCCGTGCCAGGCTTACGTCAATCACCCACCAGCACTCCACATATTCCCGCCATGGGAGGGATCACTCAGCATTAATCCATCGCACAGAGGAGGAGAGAGACGCCCAGCGAGGGGAGGTAAAATGGCTCCAGTCCCAGAGCTGGTCAGCAGAGGAGATGGAAAAGCAGCCCTCCATAGCCCCTGCTAGAGAAGCCAGAGTCTCCCTCAGTTGAAATTGAGCCCTCGCCTGTCTGAGCAGCCGCGCACTAGCCCCTGACATTCATGATGGCCTGTTCTTGACCGTGAAGGTGAGCTGGCCGACTAGTATGGGGAGTTCAGCTGCATGGACAGACTGTAGCTACAGGAGAGAGTGACACATCTGAGCTAGCAGGAGCCACACTCTGGTATCCCTCCCGGAGCCAGACCAGG
>NW_027411343.1:0-1011 GCF_003265705.2 Callorhinus ursinus
CCCTGTACCTTCCTCGGTGCTCATCACACTAAGTAAGTATCCTCTGAACCCTGTACCATCCTCTGTGCTCATCATAGTAAAGAAGTGTCCTCTGAACCCTGTACCTTCCTCCGTGCTCAACACAGAAAGTAAGTGTCCTCCTAAACCTGTACCTTACCTGGTGCTCATCACAGTAAGTAAGTGTACTCCTAGCCCTGTCCCTTCCTCGGTGCTCATCACAGTAAGTAAGTGTACTCCTAGCCCTGTAACTTACTCGGGGTTCATCACAGTAAGTAAGTGTCCTGTTAGCCCTGTACCTTCCTCGGTGCTCATCACAGTAAGTAAGTGTCCGCTGAGCCCTGTACCTTCCTCGGTGATCATCACACTAAGTAAGTATCCTCTGAACCCTGTACCATCCTCTGTGCTCATCATAGTAAGTAAGTGTCCTCTGAACCCTGTACCTTCCTCATGCTCATCACAGAAAGTAAGTGTCCTCCTAAACCTGTACCTTACCTGGTGCTCATCACAGTAAGAAAGTGTACTCCTAGCCCTGTCCCTTCCTCGGTGCTCATCACAGTAAGTAAGTGTTCTCTTAACCCTGTACCTTCCTCGGTGCTCCTCACACTAAGTAAGTGTCCTCTGAACTCTGTTCCTTCCTCGGTGCTCATCACTGTAAGTAAGGGTCCTCTGAACCCTGTACCTTACTCGGTGCTCATCACAGTCAGTAAGTGTCCTCTGAACCCTGTACCTTCCTCGGTGATCATCACAGTAAGTAATTGTCCTCTGAAACCTGTACCTTCCTCGGTGATCATCACAGTCAGTAAGTGTTCTCTTAACCCTGTACCTTCCTCGGTGCTCCTCACACTATGTAAGTGTCCTCTGAACCCTGTCCCTTCCTCGGTGCTCATCACAGTAAGTAAGTGTCCTCTGAAACCTGTCCCTTCCTCGGTGCTCATCACAGTCAGTAAGTGCCCTCTGAACCCTGTACCTTCCTCGGTGCTCATCACACTAAGTAAGTGTCCTCTGAAACCT
>NW_027411344.1:0-1011 GCF_003265705.2 Callorhinus ursinus
AGCATATGGCTTTGTTCTAGTCTCCTGCCTGATCACATTCTCTCCCCCTTTTTTTTTGCTTTCTTTCTTTCTTTTTTTTTAAATCCGCTTCTTTCTTTTTTCAAACAACTTCTTATCAATTCCTTTTATAAAATTTTTTATAATTTTCATCTTTACAGTCATATTCCATCCCTTCATCATATCAACCCTTATTTTGTACATATATAAGTCTTTCTTTCTTTAAAACTTTGGAAGGCACTTTCTTCTAACAGACCAAAATACACCCAAAATCTAGCATGTGGCACTGATCTATGCACCAGCCTGATCATATTTGATCATATTCTGTTTTATTTTGTTTTGTTCTGTTTTTGTTTGTTTTCATCTTTTTCTTTTTCTTTTTTTTTTCTTCTTCCTTTTTTCTTTCTTTCCCTTTCTTTTCCCCTGGTTTCAGGTCTTTTCTGATTTGTTAAGAGTATATTTTCTGGGGACGTTGTTACCCTGTTAGCATTTTGTTCTCTCATTCATCTATTCTCCTCTGGACAAAACGACAAGGTGGAAAAAATCACCTCAACAAAAAGTACAAGGGGTAGTACCGTCTGCCAGGGACCTACTCAATACGGATATTAGTACAATGTCGGACCGAGAGTTCAGAATCATGATTTTAAAGATAGTAGTTGGGCTTGAAAAAAGCATGGAATTTATTAGAGAAACGCTGTCTGGAGAAATAAAAGAACTAAAATCTAACCAAGTCGAAATTAAAAAGGCTATTAATGAGGTGCAATCAAAAATGGGGGCACTAACTGCTAGGATTAATGAGGCAGAAGAGAAAATCAGCAATATAGAAGACCAAATGATGGAAAATAAAGAAGCTGATAAAAAGAGAGATAAACAACTACTGGATCACAAGGGCAAAATTTGAGAGATAAGCAATACCATAAGATGAAATAACATTAGAATAATTGTGATCCCACTGTTGGTGGGAATGCAAGCTGGTGCAACCACTCTGGAAAACAGTATGGAGGTTCCTCAAAC
>NW_027411345.1:0-1011 GCF_003265705.2 Callorhinus ursinus
GACCTGCAAGAGCTCTTCATCTCTCGAGGAGTCTTGGCGAACAAGTGGATCTCGTCAGCCCCGCAAGGGAAATAACCAAAGCCCAACGCGCAGGTGCTAACAGAAGCAGAATTTCAATGTACTGTTTTGGGGGAAGCCTCCTCCCCTCTTATGTGGCCTTGGGGGTCCCCAAGGAAAGCCATCTTTCGTCTCCTTCCCTCAGAGAGAGGAGCTGGCCCAATGTCCCGCGGTCCCCACCGTGTCCCAGTGCTAAGGAAGAGCCGCACGCAGGGCCCTGGTGTCAGGAGTGTGGTCGGCCACTGCCCCTCGGCTCCCAGCTAGTGGCCTGGCGGCTGCGTGGAAGAGCTAAATTGCTTTCCGGGGAAGGAGTGCTCACTGCCCACACCGCTCACCATCCCCCTGTGCACTCGGCAATCCAAGCACCGTGCCAGGCTTACGTCAATCAGCAGCACTCCACATGTTCCCGCCATGGGAGGGATCATTCAGCATCAACCCATCGCACAGAGGAGGAGAGCGACGCCCAGCGAGGGGAGGTAAAATGTCTCCAGTCCCAGAGCTGGTCAGCAGAGGAGATGGAAAGGCAGCCCTCCAGAGCCCCTGCTAGACAAGCCAGAGTCTCCCTCAGTTGAAATTGAGCCCTCGCCTGCCTGAGCAGCCACGCACTGGCCCCTGACATTCATGATGGCCTCTTCTTGACCGTGAAGGTGAGCTGGCCGACTAGGAGGGGGAGTTCAGCTGCATGGACAGGCTGTAGCTCCAGGAGAGAGTGACACATCTGAGCTAGCAGGAGCCACACTCTGATATCCCTCCCGGAGCCAGACCAGGAGCTGGAATCTCGGTGCCCGAGGGGCCAGCACCCAACAGGGTCTGCGCTGAGCAGGGATCCATGGCCCCCAGGGAGAGTCCACTCTGCCCACTCCCCGCTACTGCCTGGCCTCACCTCTCCTCACTGTGGGGCTGGACGACCCGGAACCAGGTCCCATAGGGACGGTGCGACAGTCCGCTTGATGG
>NW_027411346.1:0-1011 GCF_003265705.2 Callorhinus ursinus
ATTTAGAAGGGTTATGTAGCAGTTTTATTTTAAAACTGTCAATTTACGGGGCGCCTGGGTGGCACAGACGGTTAAGCGTATGCCTTCGGCTCAGGTCATGATCCCTGGGTCCTGGGATCGAGTCCCGCATCGGGCTCCCTGCTCCTTGGGAGCCTGCTTCTCCCTCGGTCTCTCTCTCTCACGAATAAATAAATAAAATCTTTAAAAAAATAAAAAAATAAAACTGTGAATTTACTATCGAACAATTTGCATCGTTTGCAACTATTTAAATCAGATCAAAATTTTTAGGTATGGTCTATCTAAAAATGATGGAAAAGGTACGTCACATGTTTCCAGAATTCTTTTAGGGAGTATAAGAGCCAAATAATTTAAACCCTTGTATTAACGTACACCTTCCTAACAGGTTTTTATCTTTGGGATGACTGTTAACTTTTCTTCGAGTTGGGGAAATTCCCAAATGTCCCCTAACTTAAAGGCCTCACCCAGTGATCCCACAGCAGTCCTCATCATTAACTAATTTTGATTGAGGTAAGTACTTCATGTAGAATTAAGTCACTGCCATCCCTCAACAAGTCACTTAGGTAGGCGTAAATGCTCAGGGCACCCTATGTATAGCTTTCTAAAGGCAAGTCTATTGAAGAGTATAAAATGTCATCTATAGCATTTTAGTCATTTTAAAGAAGTTTTGGAGCAAGGTAAGGTATGTTCACTTTGATCCTCCCTTTTTAGCCTCACAATCATAAATGGTATCAGCACAGTTGCTCTTTATCCTGAGGAGTCAGGAATTTAACATGGGCAGTACTGCTGCGCACACACACACAGACACACGCACACACACACCTGGAGACTTTTACCATCGGCGGCAACCGTCTTAGAATACATGAGTAACAAAGACTAGGTTCCAGGAGAGTTGGGAGAATCAGCCCTGGTTCTCGCACGTGCACTGTGTCCAGGGCTGCTCCCTCCAGCCGCGACCGCTCTCAGGGCCCACCGCTCTTTCCCAGCCCCTCC
>NW_027411347.1:0-1011 GCF_003265705.2 Callorhinus ursinus
TAAACTAACAAGAATGAAACAGGAAAAAATAGACTATCTGAACAGACTAATAAGCAGCATGGACATTGAAGCAGTAATCAAAAACCTCCCCCCCAAAAAAAGACCAGGGCCAGATGGCTTCCCAGGGGAATTCTACCAAAACTTACAGAAGAAATGATGCCTATTCTACTGAAGCTCTTCCAAAAATAGAAACAGAAAGAAAAGTTCCAAACTCGTTCTATGAGGCCAGCATTACTGTGATCCCAAAACCAGACAAAGACCCCATCAAAAAGGAGATTTACTGACCAATATCCCTGATGAACATGGATGCCAAAATTCTCACTAAGATTCTAGCCAATAGGATCCAACAGTACACTTAAAGGATTGTCCAGCACGGCCAGGTGGGAATTATTCATGGGATGCAAAGTTGGTTCAGCATTCAGAATTCAATGAACATGATAGAGCACATTAATAATGAAAAGACAAGAGCCATATAATCCTCTCAGTTGATGCAGAATAAGCATTTGACAAAATACAGCATCGTTTCCTGAATAAAACTCTTCAAAATATAGGGATAGTGGTACATACCTCAATATCATAAAACCCATCTATGCTCACAGTGAATATCAATCTCAATGGGGAAAAATTGAAAGCTCTTCTTTTAAGGCCAGGAACATGAAACGGATGCCCACTCTCACCACAATTGTTTGATATAGTACTAAAAGTCCTAGCCTCAGCAATCAGACAAAATAAATAAAAGTCATTTAAATTGGCAGAGAACAAGTCAAACTGTCTCTCTTCACAGATGACATGATAGTTTTGGTGGAAAATGCAAAAGATTGTAGCCGCAAATTGCTAAACCTTATAAAGCATCCGGCAATGTGGCAGGATAAAAATCAATGCAGAAAAATCAGTTGCTTTCCTATAAACTAAAAATGTATCTGTAGAAAGTGAAATTAGGGAATCGATTCCATATACAATAGAACAAAAAAAAAAGATAACTTGAAATAAGGCTAACCATAAACGTAAAGC
>NW_027411348.1:0-1011 GCF_003265705.2 Callorhinus ursinus
GATTGGGAGTCGGGGCTTGAGGGGCGTACTGGGCCAGACTTTGTATTTGGGGGACAAAGGCCATCCAGGCAAGCTTGTGCTGAGCCTGAGGAGGGGGTCTGTGTAAAGACTCCAGGTGCAGGCACTGCTATCGGCAGATGCCCCCTCAGCCTGCCCCAGTGCACCTGCCGATGGGGGAGTGCCTGCCCGCTCCTCTCTGCCGAGGCTTCTCTCCTGCACCAGGTGTCTCCCCTCCTGCCAGCCACTGCTATCCTGCAGCCGCGGAGGGTGGATACCCTGACGACCTCCAGCCCTGGAGACAAAGCCAGTGAGGGTGGGATGTGGTCTCCCAGCAGGTCTGAGCGCCAGGCTCCCACAGTGCTCACTCTCCTGCAGGCTCACTGTGCCACGTCCTCCCTCAGGCTCCCTGGGCCCAAGTCCTCTTCTGCTTGCTGACCATTCTTGGCCCAGGCTCCACAAACTGGGACTGGGAACAGGTCGTCTGAAACTTCTGGACTCTTGCTTCTGTGCCCATGAAATGGGCACAGTCCGGCCTCACAGACTGCTCAGAGGAGACCCTGTACAAGAAGATGCAGGCTGCTGCAAGGGAGACGCCAGGTGACCCCAAAAGGTGTGCACAGGCTTTGCACAATGCACCTGGCTCCCAGGACCTTCACGGGATGCGGGCGCCAGGCCACGGGGCACAGGGAGTCCAGGTTGGGAGTCCTGGTGGGGGTGGCCCTGTCGAGGAGGCCACAGGAGGGTCCCAGAAGAGGCAGGCACAAGTAAAACAAGACAGAGCTTCCCAAGGAGGTTGATGGAAGGATCAGAGGATCACAGTGACCCTTGGGAAAACTTGGAAGCCCTGGAGATGTTGGCTGAAATGCTGTCATTTGGTCAGAAAAGTTGGCTCACAACACCCCAGTAGACACTGGATAATTTACTTTGTTGGTTCTAGGAATCAGTGCATACCTGACACTAGAACTCACATTGCAGGAAGTATAGGTTATACTTACTCTTCATCACTTTTCC
>NW_027411349.1:0-960 GCF_003265705.2 Callorhinus ursinus
GTGTCCTGAATACCTGGTGCTTTGGAGCAAGTCTCTGGGGAGAGATGTTCAGAAGCCATCCTCGGGTGAGGCTTGGGGCGGAGGGGCATGTCAGGCCTGATGTGCTGGCGCTGTGATTAACCTCCTGGGGACTGAGTTGAGGCCGTTGTTCAGGGGGGAGTGTCAGGCTCAGGGATTGCCGACTGGGCACGTAGTCCTCGGGGTTCGTTGGGATGGACCAACAGAGTTCTCCTGCTCGGAAAGCTTTCCGGAGTTCCCCATGGAATGTTTTCCTTTTTAGTGGCATGCTGAGTCCTCTGGCCCTGGTCAGGTGACTCCAGTCCCTAGGGCTTTGGAGCTAGGCCCCTGGGGGTAACGGACCCTTCAGAACCCCTTAGGGCCACGGTTAGGGCCTGGTGGATGCCAGGCCTGACGTGCTAAGGCTGTAGTCCGCTCTGGAGCGTTCGTCTTGTGGACGTCGTTCAGATTGAGCATCCGGTTCAGGGTTGGCTGCCAGAAGGCGCCAAATGTGTGCATTGGCTGGGATGGGCATTGAGATTTCTCGTGTTCTGAACGCATTCCCGTGTTGAAAGAAGTGTGTTTGAAATCCTTTTGGCGTTGGAGTCCTCTGGTATCACTCAGTTACCGCCATCCATGGGGGGCTTTGGAGCCAGGCTGTGGGGACAAACCCGCTCAGATGCCAAGCTAGGGTGAGGTTAGGGCTTAGGGGCATGACATGCCTGATGTGCCGGCGCTGTGATAAGCTTCCCGGGGTCTGAGTTGAGTCCGTGGGTCGGCGGGAAGTGTCAAGCTCAGGGATTGCGGCCCAGGCACGTGGAACTCGGGGCTCGTTGGGACGGTCCGGCACAGTTCCTGGTGGTGCAGCACAGTTCTCCTGCTCGGAATGCTTACTGAAATTCCCCACAGCACGTGTTCCTGTTTATTGGCAGGGTGGGTCCTCTGGCCCTGGACAGGTGTCCC
>NW_027411350.1:0-245 GCF_003265705.2 Callorhinus ursinus
AGGTAGCATTGACATCTTCACAATGTTTGTTCTTCCAATCCATGAGCGTGGAACGTTTTTCCATTTCTTTGTGTCTTCCTCCATTTCTTTCATGAGTATTTTATAGTTTTCTGAGTACAGATCTTTGCCTCTTTGGTTAGATTTATTTCTAGGTATCTTATGGTTTTGGGTGCAATTGTAAATGGGATTGACTCCTTCATTTCACTCTCTTCTGTCTTGTTGTTGGTGTATAGGAATGCCACTGA
>NW_027411350.1:345-1010 GCF_003265705.2 Callorhinus ursinus
TTTATTCCTAGGTATCTTATGGTTTTGGGTGCAATTGTAAATGGGATGGACTCCTTCATTTGTCTGTCTTCTGTCTTGTTGTTGGTGTATAGGAATGCCACTGATTTCTGTGCATTGATTTCATATCCTGCCACTTGACTGAATTCCTGTATGAGTTCTAGCAGTTTTGGGGTGAAATCTTTAGGGTTGTCCACATACAGTATCATATCATCTGCAAAGAGTGAGAGTTTGACTTCCTCTTTGCCGATTTGGATGCCTTTGATTTCTTTTGTTGTCTGATTGCTGTGGCTAGGACTTCTAACACTATGTTGAATAGCAGTGGTGATAGTGGACATCCCTGCCGTGTCCTGACCTTAGGGGGAAAGCTCTTAGTTTCTCCCCATTGAGAATGATATTCGCTGTAGGGTTTTCATAGATGGCTTTTATGATATTGAGGTATGTACCCTCTATCCCCATACTCTGAAGAGTTTTGATCAAGAAAGGATGCGGTACTTTGTCAAATGTTTTTTCTGCATCTATTGAGAGGATCATATGATTCTTGTTCTTTCTTTTGTTAATGTATTGTATCACGTGATTGATTTGTGGATGTTGAACCAACCTTGCAGCCCAGAGATAAATCCCACTTGGTCATGGTGAATAATCTTTTTAATGTACTGTTGGATCCT
>NW_027411351.1:0-838 GCF_003265705.2 Callorhinus ursinus
TCATGCAGTTTTCTATGATTTGAGTTTGTCATTATTAATGGTAATAAGGAAGATTCTCTTCGACCAGTCTAAACCATTTAGATACCACTGCCTCAATACTTCATAATTATTGTGCAAGTTCTAGAGTGGAAAGTATCAAGTTCTGTATCTCTCACAAGTAGCAGATACCCTCTGCCCCAATGCTCGCTCACCTCCTCTACCTCTCCCTCATGGCTGCTCGCCTTCTCTCTGTCCTCCCACATAAATTTACCAGCTAAAGAAAGTCGGATCCAATTACAAGAATATTGCACAGCACCCCCTGGCCCCTCCTTCTCCTCAATACCTAACTGGGGTTGTCCTCAAAGGCTCTCTCTCTAAGTCTCTGTAATTATGAGTGTCCACCTGCTTCCGTGTCAATGGTTTATTTGAGCCATTCTCTTACTCCAATCTCCGTTCTTAATTATGGGCTGCTCAAAATAGCTTTACAACCAAAAGGACCATAAAATAATAGTCACAATTTTTATACTGTTGTACACACCCCCAATTAACCATCCACTACTGAAGAACGTTTTAATAGCTTCATATAAATTTCAATTCTTCTCCCTACACTCTACTAAAGTCCAGGGTATTCATCACCTCTCCCTGCCATTACTTTAAAAATCATCTGATAAGGGTGCCCAGGTGGCTCACTCAGTTGAGTATCCAGGTCTTGATTTCCACTGGGGTCATGTCTCGGGATCATGGATCAGGCCCTGCGTCAGGCTCCGGGCTGACTGAAGGGGTCAGGGGAGTCTGCTTGGGGCTCTCTCCCTTCCTCTGTCTCTGCCCCCCACCCCTGCTCACTCTCTCTCAAAATAAA
>NW_027411352.1:0-1010 GCF_003265705.2 Callorhinus ursinus
GTGTGGTCTCAGGACCCTCGGTGTCACAGAAAGACCGGGGGTGCCTGAGTGCGGCAGAGCTCCCAGGTATGGGAGCATGGAAGCCGGCTGCAGAGTCGGAGCCGAGGCACGGGCTCTCAGCTCGGGGTTGCCATAAATTGTGATCCGTGGCCCAGTCAGGCCACTGCTCCTCCAGCAAGGACCCAACAAGTGGCAGAGCCGGGGAGATTCCCCTTCCTCCCTCAGGAGGAGCGGCGCAGAAGCGCACCACAGGGATCTCCTGGGTTTGGAGACTCCACACAGGGTCGGGTGCCAGACATAGAAACGCTTGGTCACAGGCCGGGTGAGCACGGAGTGCGGCCGGAGACTAGGGAGACGGGAGTGTTTGCTTTTCTCTGGGGGCGCACTGAGGAGCGGGGCCCCAAGTTCTCAGCTCCTCTGGGTGGAGATTTGGAGGCCACCATTTTCGCCCTGGTCCTCCAAAGCTGTGCAGAGAGCTTGTAGGGAACAAAAGCTCCTGAGAGCAAACCGGAGCAGAGTGCTTAGCCCGGACTTAAAAGGCAGGGCAATTCCACCTCTGGCAAAGACACTCGGGAACCACGGCAACAGGCACCTCCCCCAGAAGATCAGCACGAACAGCCAGCAAGCCAAGACCAAGTTTACCGATCAAGGAGAACGGGAGAACTCCAGCGCTAGGGGAATGCTACACATAGAATTCATGGCTTTTTTAACATAATTCATTAATTTTTCAATGTTAATTTTTTAACTGTTTTTTTAATTTTTCTTTTCCTTTTTCAAACAACATCTTATGAGTCCCTTTTTAAAAAAAACATTTTCTATTTTTTATTTTTAGAGTCTTATTTTATCCCTTCATAGTAGTTACCCTTATTTTTGCCATATATATATAACTTGTTCTCTCTTTAAAATTTTGAGATACAGTTTCTTCTAACAGATCAAAATATATCACCTAAATCACCAGTGCATGGCTTTGTTCTAGTCTCCTGCCTGATCACATTCTCTCCATTTTTTTC
>NW_027411353.1:0-1010 GCF_003265705.2 Callorhinus ursinus
GGTCACAGAAAGACCGGGGGTGCCTGAGTGCGGCAGAGCTCCCAGGTATCGGAGCGGGGAAGCCGGCTGCAGAGACGGAGCCGAGGCGCAGGGTCTCAGCTCGGGGTTGCCATAAACCGTGATCCGCGGCCCAGTCGGGGCACGGCTCCCCCAGCAGGGACCCAACAAGCGGCAGAGCCCGGGAGACTCCCCTTCCTCCCCCGGGAGGAGCGGCACGGGAACGCACCGCAGGGATCTGCTGGGTTTGGAGACGCCACACGGGGTCGGGTGCCAGAGATAGAAACTCTCAGTCACAGGCCGGGTGAGCATGGAGTGCGGCCAGAGACCAGGGAGATGGGAGTGACTGCTTTTCTCTGGGGACGCACTGAAGCGCGGGGCCCCGAGTTCTCGGCTCCTCCGGGCGGAGATTGGGAGGCTACCATTTTCACCCTGGTCCTCCAAAGCTGTGCTGAGAGCTTGCAGGGAACAAAAGCTCCTGAGAGCAAACCCGAGCAGCTTGCTTAGCCTGGACCGACAAGGGCGGGGCAATTCCGCCTCTGGCAAAGACATTTGAGAACCACGGCAACAGGCCCCTCCCCCAGAAGATCAGCACGAACAGCCAGCAAGCCAAGACCAAGTTTACCGATCAAGGAGAACGGGAGAACTCCAGCGCTAGGGGAATACTGCACATAGAATTCATGGCTTTTTTTTTACCATGATTCATTAGTTTTTCAAAGTTAATTTTTTAACTGTTTTTTTAATTTTTCTTTTTCCCTTTTTCAACCAACATCTTCTCAATCCCTTTTTTTAAAAAACATTTTTTATTTTTCATTTTTAGAGTCATATTTTATCCCTTCATAGTAGTTACCCTTATTTTTGGCATATATATATATAAATTGTTCTCTCTTTAATTTTGATACACAGTTTCTTCTAACAGATCAAAATATACCCTAAATCACTAGTGTATGGCATTGTTCTAGTCTCCTGCCTGATCACATTCTCTACCTTTTTTTTTCTTTCGTTTTTCTTTT
>NW_027411354.1:0-1010 GCF_003265705.2 Callorhinus ursinus
AGTGGAATGTTGCTGGGCCCCACAAAGCTGTCTCCACCTCCTGTAGGATCCTCCCTTGAAGGTTCCTGGGCATCCTGCTAATGAGGTCCTCAGTAAACCACTGGTATTCCGAGGAGGGTTCACCCTAGAAGTCCCCCAGGTCAGGTCCAGCCCATGGGCAGGGAAGGGGAAGGAGGACCTCTGGAAGAAGATGGCTCTTGCTTAGGCCCTAGCCTTTAATCCACGGTTGTAAGCTTCCGGGTCCAGGTCTACATCTCCCCGGCCCTAAGAATTTGGGAGTCTTGTCCAACAGCCTCACATGGCTGGTCCCCCTTTGACGGTACTACCTGTTCCACACCATGTGGAAAGCAGCTCCCTGTCATCAGACAAGTGTGGTGAACCCCTCTGAAACTGATTTTTTTGTGCAGACACCAAGGGTACTTCCCTGTGCCTGCCTCATACCTAGCAGGTTAGTAAACTGCTCACAAAGGGAAGGCAGGCACTGCATTTAAATAGGGGAGAAGCACGCACACCCAGCAGGCGTGAGTCAGAACATCAGGGGGCCTATCCAGGCCCAGCCAATGGGGAAACAAGCCAAACATGAAGCAGAGTGAGGGGGGTGTGAGTGCCCCTGGCAGAGGGCACAGCCAACGGAAAGGCTTGGAGTCAAGCCTGAGGCACATGGGGAACAATCACTCCCCGGGGTGGCCCACAGAGAGGCACGCAATGGTGGGAGAGCTGAGGCTGGAAAGGAC
Organism: Callorhinus ursinus; assembly: GCF_003265705.2. NCBI lineage: Eukaryota > Metazoa > Chordata > Mammalia > Carnivora > Otariidae > Callorhinus > Callorhinus ursinus. The sequence goes on from NW_027411354.1 coordinate 735, forward strand.
AGGCAGGAGGGGAGCAGAACACAGAGAGGCCCAAAGTTTATGTTCCGAAAAGATCACACTGGTTACTGGAGGAGAATGAGTTCTGTGCTGAAGAGGACAGGGAGACACTAATCCTAACCCAACCTTAACCCTAACCCCTAACCCCTCACCCCTATCCTAACCACTAATACCAACCCCAATGAAATCATCACAAAATCAGCAAAATACATCCCCATACCTTTCTTAAAAGAGATGTAAGAAGCCAGACCAAAAAAATTGCAAACCCGAGAGCTCATA
>NW_027411355.1:0-1010 GCF_003265705.2 Callorhinus ursinus
TATTAGATGTCGGGGTGTTGACCTATTATTACTGATTTTGAGAGGGGTTCTCTGCGTCTCCTGGATTTTGATGCCTGTTTCCTTCCTCACATTAGGGAAGTTCTCTGCTATTATTTGCTCCAATATACCTTCTGCCCCTCTCTCTCTTTCTTCTTCTTCTGGGATCCCAATTATTCTAATGTTGTTTCGTCTTATCTTGTCGCTTATCTCTCGAATTCTGCCCTCGTGATCCAGTAGTTGTTTATCTCTCTTTTTCTCAGCTTCTTTATTTTCCATCATTTGGTCTTCTATATCACTGATTCTCTCTTCTGCCTCGTTCATCCTAGCAGTTAGTGCCCCCATTTTTTGATTGCACCTCCTCAATAGCCTTTTTGATTTCGACTTGGTTAGATTTTAGTTCTTTTATTTCTCCAGAAAGGGTTTCTCTAATAACTTTCACGCTTTTTTCAAGCCCAGCTAGTATCTTTAAAGTCATGATTCTGAACTCTAGGCCCGACATTGTACTAATGTCCATATTGAGTAGGTCCCTGGCAGATGGTACTACCTCTTGTTCTTTTTGCTGAGGTGATTTTTTCGTCTTGTCATTTTGTCCAGAGGAGAATAGATGAAAGAGAGAACAAAATGCTAACAGGTTAACAACGTCCCCAGCAAATATACTGTATACAAATCAGAAAAGACATGAAACCAGGGGAAAAGAAAGGGAAAGAAAGAAAAAAGAAAGAGAAAAAAAATAACAAAAACAGAACAATACAAAAAAAGCAGAATATGATCAAATATGACCAGTCTAGTTCATAGATCATTGCCGCACACTAGATTTTGTGCGTATTTTGGTCTGGTAGAAAAAATTGCCTCCTAAAATCTTAAAGGAAGAAAGACATATATGTACAAAATAAGGGTTGATACAATGAAGGGATGGAAGATGACTGTAAAGATGAAAATTATACAGGATTTTATAAAAGGAATTGATGATAATTTCTTTGAAAAAAGAAAGAAGATTTAAAAAAAAAAAA
>NW_027411356.1:0-1010 GCF_003265705.2 Callorhinus ursinus
ACCTAGATTTCGTCTGGTCTCAGGAATTCAGCTGAATAGGGATCAAACCATTCTGAACACCTACGAACTCAACAGGAGATCAAAGAGGAGAGTAGCAACAACTCTCTGAACAGAGAAGCGACCACTTACTGGAAGGTAGGACGTGCGGAGAAGTGAATCCGAGGCGATATTCGGGAGGATAGACGGCGGGGGAGGGGCCTCTGCCGGCAGCTTCTGGCAAGTGCTAGAGCCGCGGAGCACAAAATCGGACCTTTTAGAAGTCGGCTCCGCTGAGGGACGTCGCTCCAGTGGCTAAGCAGGGGGTGGAATCCTCCCGGGACAGTGGGGTCTCAGGACCCTTGGGGTCACAGAAAGACCGGGGGTGCCTGAGTGCGGCAGAGCTCCCAGGTATCGGAGCGGGGAAGCCGGCTGCAGAGACGGAGCCGAGGCGCGGGCTCTCAGCTCCCGGTTGCCATAAACTGTGATCCGCGGCCCAGTCGGGCCACTGCTCCTGCAGCAGGGACCCAACAAGTGGCAGATCCGGGGAGACTCCCCTTCCTTCCCGGGGAGGAGCGGTGTGGGAACGCACCGCAGGGATCTGCTGGGTTTCGAGACTCCACACGGGGTCGGGTGTCAGAGATAGTAACGCTCGGTCACAGGCCGGGTGAGCACGGAGAGCGGCCAGAGACCGGGGACACGGGAGTGACTGCTTTTCTCTGGGGGTGCACTGAGGAGCGGGGCCCCGAGTTCTCAGCTCCTCCGGATGGAGATTGGGAGGCCACCATTTTTGCCCTGGTCCTCCAAGGCTGTACGGAGAGCTTGCAGGGAACAAAAGCTCCTGAGATCAAACCCGAGCAGCTTGCTTAGCCCGGACCGACAAGGGCGGGGCAATTCAGCCTCCGGCAAAGACATTTGGAAACCACAGCAACAGGCCCCTCCCCCAGAAGATCAGCACGAAAGCCAGCAGGCCAAGACCAAGTTTACCGATCAAGGAGAATGGGAGAACTCCAGCGCTAGGGGAATACTGCACA
>NW_027411357.1:0-1010 GCF_003265705.2 Callorhinus ursinus
AGAGATATGTAACCTACAATGGTACAAATATTAGATTGGCAACAGACATATCCACAGAGACCTGGCAGGCCAGAAAGGACTAGCAAGATATCTTCAGAGCACTAAATGAGAAAAATATGCAGCCAAGAATAGTATATCCAGCTAGGCTGTCACTGAAAATGGAAGCAGAGATAAAAAGCTTCCAGATCAAACAAAAACTAAAGGAATTTGCAAACACAAAACGAGCCCTACAAGAAATATTGAAAGGGGTCCTCTAAGCAAAGAGAGAGCCTAAAAGCAGCAAAGATCAGAAACGAACACAGACAACATACCGTAACAGTCACCTTACTGGCAATACAATGGCACTAAATTCATACCTTTCAATACTTACATTGAATGTAAATGGGCTCAATGCCCCAATCAAAAGACACAGGCTATCAGATTGGATTCAAAAACAAGACCCACCCATATGCTGTCTGCAAGAGACTCATTTTAGACCCAAAGACACCCCCACATTGAAAGTGAGGGGGTGGAAAACCTTTTACCATGCTAATAGACACCACAAGAAAGCTGGGGTGGCAATCCTTATCTCAGACAAGCTAGATTTTAAAAAAAGACTGTAATAAGAGATGAGGAAGGACAGTATATCCTACTTAAAGGTTCTATCCAACAAGAAGATCTAACAATTGTAAATATCTATGCCGCGAACTTGGGAGCAGCCAATTATATAAGGCAATTAATAGCAAAAGCAAAGAAACACACTGACAAAAATACAATAATAGTGGGGGACTTTAACACCCCCCTGACTGAAATGGACAGATCATCTAAGCAAAAGATCAACAAGGAAATAAAGACGTTAAATGACACACTGGACCAAATGGACTTTACAGACATATTCAGAACATTCCATCCAAAAGCAATGGAATACACATTTTCTCTAGTGCCCATGGAACATTCTCCAGAATTGATCACATCCTAGGTCACAAATCAGGTCTCAACCGGTACCAAGAGATTGGGATCATTCCCTGCAT
>NW_027411358.1:0-1010 GCF_003265705.2 Callorhinus ursinus
CGTCTCTCAAAAAATTAGAAAAATCCCAAACAAAAGCTAACTTTACACCTAATGGAGATGGAGAAAGAATAGCAAATAAAGCCTAAGTCCAGCAGAAGAGAAATAATAAAGATGAGAGCAGAAATCAGTGAAATAGAAACCAGAAGTACAGTCAATCAGAGAAAGACATGTATCACATGACCTCACTGATATGAGGAATTCTTAATCTCAGGAAACAAACTGAGTGTTACTGGAGTGGTTGGGGGTGGGAGGGATGGGGTGGCTGGGTGATAATCTTTGGGGAGGGATGTGCTACGGTGAGCGCTATGAATTATGCAAGACTGTTGAATCACAGATCTGTACTTCTGAAACAAATAACGCAACATATTTTAAGAAAAAAGGAAAAGAAGAAGATAACAGGAGAGGAAGAAAAGGGGAGTATGTAAGAGGGGGAGACGAACCATGAGAGATGATGGACTCTGAAAAACAAAGTGAGGGTTCTAGAGGGGAGGGGAGTAGGGGGATGGGTTAGCCTGGTGATGGGTATTGAGAAGGGCACGTTCTGCATGGAGCACTGGGTGTTATGAACAAACAATGAATCATGGAATACTGCACCAAAAACTAATGATGTAATATATGGTGATTAACATAACAATAAAAAATTTAAAAAAAGAAAAAAAAAGAAACCAGAAGTACAATAGAACAGATCAATGAAACTAGCAGCTGGTTCGTTGAAAGAATGAGTAAGATTAATAAACTTCTGGCCAGACTTCTCCAAACGAAAAGAGAATGGACCCAAATTAATAAAATCATTAATGAAGAGGAGAGATCATGACCAATACTAAGGAAAGGCAAGCAATTTCAAGCAAATATTATGAGCAACTATATACCAACAGATTAGGGAATCTGGAAGAAATGGATGCATTCCTGGACACTTATACACTACCAAGACTGAAACAGGAAGAGGTACAAAACCTGAACAGGCTCATAACCAGCAAAGAAATTAAAGTAGTAATCAAAAACCTTCCAAA
>NW_027411359.1:0-1010 GCF_003265705.2 Callorhinus ursinus
TTAATTCTTCTTTAAATGTCTGATAGAATTCCCCTGGGAAGCCATCTAGCCCTGGACTTTTGTTTCTTGGGAGATTTTTGATGATTGCTTCATTTCCTTAGTGGTTATAGGTCTGTTCAGGTTTTCTATTTCTTCCTGGTTCAATTTTGGTAGTTGATACATCTCTAGGAATGCACCCATTTCTTCCAGGTTATCTAATTTGCTGGCATAGAGTTGCTCATAATATGTTCTTATAATTGTTTGTATTTCTTTGGTGTTGGTTGTGATCTGTCCTCTTTCATTCATGATTTTGTTGATTTGGGTCATTTCTCTTTTCTTTTGGATAAGTCTGGCCAGGGGTTTATCAATCTTGTTAATTCTTTCAAAGAACCAGCTCCTAGTTTTGTTGATCTGTTCTACTGTTCTTTTGGTTTCTATTTCATCGATTTCTGCTCTGATCTTGATTATTTCTCTTCTCCTGCTGGGTTTAGGCTTTATTTGCTGTTCTTTCTCCAGCTCCTTTAGGTGTAGGGTTAGGTTATGTATTTGAGACCTTTCTTGTTTCTTGAGAAAGGCTTGTATTGCTATATACTTTCCTCTCAGGACTGCCTTTGCTGTATCCCAAAGATTTTGAACAGTTGTGTTTTCATTTTCATTGGTTTCCATGAATTTTTAAAATTCTTCTTTAATTTCCTGGTTGACCCATTCATTCTTTAGTAGGATGCTCTTTAGCCTCCATGTATTTGAGTTCTTTCTGACTTTCCTTTTGTGATTGAGTTCTAGTTTCAAAGCATTGTGGTCTGAAAACATGCAGGGAATAAGCCCAATCTTTTGGTACCGGTTGAGACCTGATTTGTGACTAGGATGTGATCTGTTCTGGAGAATGTTCAATGGGCACTAGAGAAGAATGCGTATTCTGTTGCTTTCGGATGGAATGTTCTGAATATGTCTGTGAAGTCCATTTGGTCCAGTGTGTCACTTAAAGTCTTTATTTCCTTGTTGATCTTTTGCTTAGATGATCTGTCCATTTC
>NW_027411360.1:0-1010 GCF_003265705.2 Callorhinus ursinus
AATATCAAATAAGGGAAATTGAATGACAAACAAACACAAAAGAAAACTAGTCCCCTTTGAAAATAGGAGGGCAGACAAAATGTCCCCTATTGGGTGATTCCACTTACAGAAACATCAGGAATAGGTAAAGGAACAGAGAGAGAAAGCAGCTTAGGGGTTGCCGGGGTCTGGGCTGGGGGAGAGAAGGGCAGGGAGGGCTTCTGGTTCGGGGACTCCTTTGGGGAATGAGATATTCTGCAGCAATGTTCTGGGGTGTGGTGGCACAGCGTTGGGCATGTACTTAATGCTCATGATGTGTTCAAATGAAAACAAGTAATTTTATTTAAAACAAATAATAATCAGAATATAGGACATGGAAGGATAAAGTAACAGTTAATATGTACCAGATAGAAAGAACACAGGGAGAGGGGATGAAACAATCGTGCAGGGTCTCTGGTTCCAGCGATGGATCTAAGGGTGATTGTACAAGGAGCTCTCCCTGCAGGGCTGTGGGCTCTGGATGTGGCTGTGGGAGCCCTGCAGGAGCAGGAGTAGGGGCAGGGCTCAGGATAGGGGCCGGGGCCGGGGGGAGGGAAGGGGTAAGAGCAGGGGCGGGGGCAGGGGCAAGGGGAGGGACAGGGTCTGCAGTAGTGGCAGTTGCAGGACCCAGGGCAGGAGCAGGGACAGGATCTGGGTCAGGGGCAGGAACGGGACCACTGGCAGGGGCAGGGGAAGGGGCAGTGGCTCTGGCAGGGCTACGGACAGGGGCAGGAGCAAGGGTATGATCTGGGTCAGGGACAGTAGCTCTGGCAGGGTCAGGAGCAGGAACAGGGCCAGGGGTAGGGGCAGAGGCACAAGCAGGGGCAGAGGCAGGGGTAAGGGAAGGGGCAGGAGCAGGGGCAGGATCTGGGTCTGAGGCAGGGGCAGGGGCTGGTGTGGGGGAAGGGGGAGTGGCAGGAACTGTAGCAGGGGCAGGGGCTGGGGCAAGAGCAGGTGCCATTTCTTCCTCGACAGGGGCAGGCTCTCCGTGG
>NW_027411361.1:0-1009 GCF_003265705.2 Callorhinus ursinus
GGGAGAAAATATTTGCAAATGGCATATCAGATAAAGGGCTAGTATCCAAAATCTATAAAGAACTTATCAAACTCAACACCCAAAGAACAAATAATCCAATCAAGAAATGGGCAGAAGACATGAACAGACATTTCTCCAAAGAAGACACCCAAATGGCCAACAGGCACATGAAAAAGTGCTCAACATCGCTCGGCATCTGGGAAATCCAAATCAAAACCTCAATGAGATACCACCTCACACCCGTCAGAATGGCTAAAATTAACAAGTCAGGGAACGACAGATGTTGGCGGGGATGTGGAAAAAGGGGAACCCTCCTACACTGTTGGTGGGAATGCAAGCTGGTGCAACCACTCTGGAAAACAGTATGGAGGTTCCTCAAACAGGTGAAATTAGAGCTACCATTCGATCCAGCAATTGCACTACTGGGTATTTACCCCAAAGATACAAATGTAGGGACCCGAAGGGGTACGTGCACCCCAATGTTTATAGCAGCAATGTCCACAATAGCCAAACTATGGAAAGAGCCAAGATGTCCATCAACAGATGAATGGATAAAGAAGAAGTGGTATATATACACAATGGAATATTATGCAGCCATCAAAAGGAATGAGGTCTTGCCATTTGCAACGACGTGGATGGAACTGGAGGGTATTATGCTTAGTGAAATAAGTCAGTCAGAGAAAGACATTTATCATATGACCTCACTGATATGAGGAATTCTTAATCTCAGGAACAAACTGAGGGTGGCTGGAGTGGTCGGGGGTGGGAGGGATGGGGTGGTTGGGTGATAGACATTGGGGAGGGTATGTGCTCCAGTGAGCGCTGTGAATTGTGTAAGACTGTTGAATCACAGATCTGTACTTCTGAAACAAATAACGCAACATATTTTAAGAAAAAAGAAAAAGAAGAAGATAACAGGAGAGGAAGAAAAGGGGAGTATGTCAGAGGGGGAGACGAACCATGAGAGATGATGGACTCTGAAAAACAAACTGAGGGTTCTAGAGGGGAG
>NW_027411362.1:0-1009 GCF_003265705.2 Callorhinus ursinus
GAAAAAAGAAAAAGAAGAAGATAACAAGAGAGGAAGAAAAGGGGAGTGTGTCAGAGGGGAAGACGAACCATGAGAGATGATGGACTCTGAAAAACAAACTGAGGGTTCTAGAGGGGAGGGGGGGAGGGGTTGGGTTATCCTGGTGATGGGTATTGAGGAGGGCATGTTCTGCATGGAGCAGTGGGTGTTATGAACAAACAATGAATCATGGAACACTGCACTAAAAACTAATGATGTAATATATGGTGATTAACATAACAATAAAAAAATTAAAAAAAAATTAAAAAAAAACACATGTCAGATAAATGTCCTAACAAATAGTAGGACATGTAATCAATAAAGTCCACACTGCGTATATTCCGACAGGGAAAATACTTTCCCAAAAATTAAATTGTAAAACAAAAAAGTATAAAGAAGGAGGAGGAGAAGAAGAAGAAGAAACCTGAGTAACTAACCCACACATATATGGCCTCAACTTACGACACAGGGGCAGAAAATATACAACGGGGAAAGGACTGTCTCTTCAGTGAACAGTCCTGGAAAACTGGACATTACATGCAGAAGAAAGGACCTGGATCACTTTCCTACAGCACACACAATAGTTTTAAATGGATGAATGACTTGGATATAAGACCTGAATCCATAAACTTCCGAGAACAATACACAGGTAGTGAGTTTCTCGACAATTGGTTTTGGCATAGAGTCTTTTAGATTGGACACCAAAGGCAAAGGCAACAAATTCAAAAATAAACAAGTGGAACGACATCAAACTGAAATTAATACATGGCAAAAAAACCATGAAAACTTAAAGGGTGACCTACCCAATGAGAAAAAATATCACCAAATCATTTGTATGAGAAGAGGCTAATATACAAAATATACAAAACACTCATACAAATCAAAACAAAAAACCTGTATAAAGAATGGGGAGATTATGTGAAAAGGTACTTTCCAAAGATGACACCCAGGTGGCCAACAGATACAGAAAAAGTTGTTCAACATCCCTAAT
>NW_027411363.1:0-1009 GCF_003265705.2 Callorhinus ursinus
CATAGTATTAGAAGTCCTAGCCACAGCAATCAGACAACAAAAAGAAATCAAAGGCATCCAAATCGGCAAAGAGGAAGTCAAACCTTCACTCTTTGCAGATGATATGATAGTGTATGTGGAAAACCCAAAAGACTCCACCCCAAAACTGCTAGAACTCATACAGGAATTCAGTAAAATAGCAGGCTATAAAATCAATGCACAGAAATCAGGGGCATTCCTATACACCAACAACAAGAGAGAAGAGAGACAAACCAAGGAGTCGATCCCATTTACAATTGCACCCAAAACCATAAGATACCTAGGAATAAATTTAACCAAAGAGGCAAAGGATCTGTACTCAGAAAACTATAAAATACTCAGGAAAGAAATTGAGGAAGACACAAAGAAATGGAAAAATGTTCCATGCTCGTGGATTGGCAGACCAAATATTGTGAAGATGTCATTGCTACCTAGAGCAATCTACACATTCAATGCAATCCCCATCAAAATGCCATCCACTTTTTTCAAAGAAATGGAACAAACAATCCTAAACTTTGTATGGAACCAGAAGAGACCCCGAATAGCCAGAGGAATATTGAAAAAGAAAAGCAAAGCTGGCGGCATCACAATTCCGGACTTCCAGCTCTATTACAAAGCTGTCATCATCAAGGCAGTATGGTACTGGCACAAAAACAGACACATAGATCAATGGAACAGAATCGAGAGCCCAGAAATGGACCCTCAAATCTATGGTCAACTTATCTTTGACAAAGCAGGAAAGAATGTCCAGTGGAAAAAAGACAGTCTCTTCAACAAATGGTGTTGGGAAAATTGGACAGCCACATGCAGAAGAATGAAACTGGACCATTTCCTTACACCACACACAAAAATAGACTCCAAATGGTTGAAAGACCTAAACGTGAGACAGAGTCCTTCAAAATCCTAAAGGAGAACACAGGTAGCAACCTCTTCGACCTCAGCCACAGCAACTTCTTCCTAGAAACATCACCAAAGGCACGGGAAGCCAGGG
>NW_027411364.1:0-1009 GCF_003265705.2 Callorhinus ursinus
AGGGGTAGCGGCTCTGGCAGGGGCAGGAGCAGGAACAGGGGCAGGGGAAGGAACAAGAGCACAGGCATGGCCTGGTCCTGGGGCAGGGACAGAGACAGGGGTAAGGGAATGCGCAGGAGCTGGGTCAGGATCTGGGTCCGAGGCAGGGGCACGGGCTGGGGTGGGGGAAGGGTGAGTGGCAGGAACTGTAGCAGGGGCAGGGGCTGGGGCAGGAGCAGGTGCCAGTTCATCCTGGACAGTGCCAGGCTCTCCGTGGGCAGGTGCCAGGTCACTGCCGGCTCCTGGTCTCCTCCTGAACTCACTGCAGGCACCAGCCCTCCCTCCAGATCCGGCTCTAGCTCCTCAGGTGGTGGAGCAGCTGTGAAATGAGAAAAGCTCACCCCAGTGCTTACTCTCCATGGGCCTTTGCAGAGACAGAGCCCAGCCCAGGGCCTCCCCGAGAAGCCACAGCTGGGAAGGAACCCTCACGGGGACGTCTCCCAAACTGCAGTCCACCGCTGTGTGCTCTGTGCTCAGTCGTTTCTCCTGGCCCCACACCAGCCTCTGGGGGCTCCTCCGTGTGGGGCCGGCACCGACCCGTCCCCACACACCACAAACACCCAGCCCCAGCCTTCTCACCCTCGGCCTCGGCCTCCGTGGGCTCCGGGTCCTGGACCACTGTCCGGTGGACGACCACCTGGGACAGTGGTTTGCGTGGTGTCGGAGGTCTTGCCCGGCAATTCCCAGCACCTGTTTCTTGGGATGCCTGTGGGGTCAACCCCTCTGTCAGGGAGGAGGGCATGACCGCCAGCTGCCTCTCCATGTCCTCCATGGCCTTCTACAAAGACAGGGACCGGTAGCCGCCCCCGAGGCATCACAGCCCTGCCCGGCCATCCGCACTGTCCTCCTGCCCAGTCCCCCTGCTGCTCCCAGATCAGACACAGACCTGTGCGTGCATAGCCCTGCATCCGGGATGCAGTGATCCATCCCTGCAGGGCTATCAGATAAACCTTGGGCAGAAGGGGCAGCG
>NW_027411365.1:0-1009 GCF_003265705.2 Callorhinus ursinus
CTTCCTTTGTTTCCTTTTCCTATAGGTACATGCTGAATTTCAAAGTAGTTGGTGATTATCCAAGAGCTTTCCATTCCAATGATTTCTAGCTTCGTATATATCTGTGAAGAGAGAACACAGTGGCAGGGTTGGGGTGGGAACTCCAATCCTTGGAAATTTGTTACAAGTTGCACAAAAACCCACCATTTTGTTATGTTTGCTATGTGTTCCATGTGAACTTCTAAAATAAAATTATTTTTTTTTATTTTTTTAAAGGTTTTACTTATTGATTTGACAGAGAGAGAGAGAGAGAGAGAGAGAGAGAGAGTGCGCGAGAGTAGGAACACAAGCAGGGGGAGTGGGAGAATGAGAAGCAGGCTTCCAGCTGAGCAGGGAGCACGATGCAGGGCTTGATCCCAGGACCCTGGGATCATGACCTGAGCCGAAGGCAGACACTTAATGACTGAGCCACCCAGGCGCCCCTAAAATAAATCTAAATAACCTTTGATGCGATTGTAGAAACCTGTGAAAGATGTCATTCTGAGCCAATCGGTGAGACAAAATTAGGAAAATTACAGCAATCCAACCTTTTCAGGAGCCCATTAGAAGAGAGAAAAGGCCAAAGGCATTTGAGGGGGGAGAAAAAGAGCTTGCTTCATAAAAATCCTACAAAAGCCACAAGGAAATCGAGTGGAAGTAAATCCTTGTGGGTGGTACCTAGAAAATGCCATACATAGCGGGAAGAAATTTTAGAAGCCTAAGCCTCCTTGAGGAGCCCTTTGCCTTTTCAGAGAAAGAACTGTGGACTGTTTAGAAAAGGAAAACTGAATTTCACTAAGTCTCTTAAATTCAATCAAGCTAAATGCTACTGGTTCAAAATGCCCATGTTTGTCAATATGACATATGGATGTTTTTCAAAGTTACTCATGCATATCGGTGTCATACACGTTATAGTAGGTAAAACGTTATTTTCAGAACCTGAATCCATTAGAGTATGTGTGTGTGTGCGTGTGCGTGTGTGTGTGTGTGT
>NW_027411366.1:0-1009 GCF_003265705.2 Callorhinus ursinus
GTCCCCGGAGTCTCAACACCATGATTTGATGTCAGGGCTGTAATCCTGGAGAGAAGCTAGTGGGAGTAGGAAAGGCACATTCATCCAGAGGAGAGGGGGTGGGGCACGTCCACCTGCCCAGGGGAAGCACTTGGCTCAAGTGGTCCTGATGTCCTCCTGAAGACCTCTTCCTACAAAGGTCTGAACAACTGAAGACAGGGTTACCACAGGAAACTTAAAATGATTAGGAGTGTGGGCAATCCAGGGGTAGGCCTTATGAAGCATTGACAACACACGGAAGGCTGGGTACTGCCCAGTCGACCAGCCAGTGCTCTGGGACCCAAGTGACTCCATCAACATGGCTCCCACCAGCACATCAAGGACTAAGTTTCCGTCAGATGCCCTGAACCCTGCTTGAATTCCCCAACGACCCTGATAACGTTCCGGGGATTGTGAAAGTAGAAGGGACCACCCCAATTGCCGGCACACATGCTGTAGGGATGTGATCCATGGAGGATTGGGGGAAGGGGATAGAGAGCGGCTTGCATATGGCTGCTGTCAGAATGAAAACTGAAGTTGGTGGCCAGCAATCCCACCAAGAATCCCTCTTTTGAAATAGGCAAGCTAGATGTCAGGTGGCAGAGAACGGGTCAAGATTCATCACATATTTCAGGTGTCATTTACAAAAATATAGCATATACCTCGTGGATCCACACATAGGATGTATTGTTGGAGTTTACCTTGATGTTTCTTAGGAATAGTGGGATTCTCTTTGTTTCTCCTAAGGTGCTTTCGCCCCTTCACTCCCACTGCGGGTCTCCTCAAATCATTGGCATGCCATCGCTTGGCTTGATAGCGGTTGGAAATTCCCTAGATCCTTGCCTATCACCCGTTCCCATAGGTAGTTGGAGGATTGCCTGTGTCCCATTGAGGAGCCCCTTAGGTGGATCCCTGAGCGGCAAAGGCACAGGAACCCCCAGACTGGGAAGGTGTCCACAGGGCAAAATTGAAGCCCAGAGATGGCACCATC
>NW_027411367.1:0-1009 GCF_003265705.2 Callorhinus ursinus
CCCCATGGGGAGAGCTGGCCTTTGAGCCAGGACTGGGCTCCTGCCATTACCCTCAGGAGCACTTCCTCACCTCACCCCCTCTTCCTTCCTGGTCCAGCTCCCCAAGTTCTGACCAGTACCCTGACCTGAGCAGAGGAAGTGCTCAATGGTTGGGGATCCTCCCAGTATCTGTGGGGGGTTATCCAGCTCATCTCCACCAGGAACTGCACTTGAGATACACTAACTGAAACCTCCCTCCCTGTCCTCTGGAGAGATGGGCAAAACAAGAGGCCAAAGGACCTGCGTACAACGAGGCTAGCACCACACTTAACTGCCTGATTGGTGAAAGCCTTTGCTAGACATGGGAAAACTCTCCTGGGGTCGTTCTCTGCCTTTTACAGCCCTAGTCATTGATTAAATTTCATGGAATGTGCTTTCCCCTATCTATGCCTTTATCCACTGCAGACATTCTTACTGTTTATGACCTCAAGTGGAAACTGGATAAAAGGTAGATCTGATAAAAGGTTACTGCTGAGACTACAGGCTGTCATAACCAGATGCAGTCAGCCTGGTCAGTGCAGGAGACAGGACCACTTCCGTGCCCAGGACTCACATTTCAGGGTTGTTTGTTCTCCATTAGGTTTGCCACTGTCTTCTGTTTGGAGCTGTTGCAGAAAACACTGGAGGCCGGCTCCAGTTTTAGTCTTTAGCTGAGATAAGTGGTGTGGTGGAGAAGGGGGGAGGGGGGCTCTGATAGTGTTTTCTAGTTCTCCCTTAACTTAAAAAAGTTAAGGTGGCAAACAAGTGGTGGGTGGTTTTTTTTCCTTGGGTCTTGGTAATACAGACTATGAATGCATTTAGCCCATTCACCAGAGGCTATTATTTCTCCTGGTACCCTAGAATCAGAAGAAAGGGTTGAAAGAGTAGAGATTCTGTTGTACTTGGGTGGAGTTAACTGTTAAATAAAAGAAATGAGCTTAAAGTTGCTACTTAATATATATACCACATCTTCTCTCTCCATTCATATGCC
>NW_027411368.1:0-1009 GCF_003265705.2 Callorhinus ursinus
ATTACTCAGGTACAGTCCAAGTGGAAGCTACACAAAGTGTAGAATGACGCAGAAGAACAAATCAGTGCTATAGAAGAAGAAATGATGGAAAATAGAGGGCTGAGAAGAAGAGAGAAAGAAATGTTTTAGGTCATAAAGGGATACTTGGAGAAGTGAATGATTCCATAAAGAGAAATGATATCTGTGTTACTGGGGTCCCAGGTAATGAGAACACGATTTTCACTGCGGGTTTATTTGTAATTGCTGAATGATTGGAAACAATCAGAAGGAGTGAATGGTGATTCTGTGAAGGGACCTTTCTGAACTACCTTATGGCTTCCTGTGAATCTGTATAAGTCTAACGCTCTACCTCCATACCTACCTGTAGTTGTTCTCTGCCTGTCAGCACACCTCGGAATAGTCCCTCAAACCAGCAGTCCCGCCCTGGTCGCTGGAGTTCCAAGCTTCCCTAAAGACCCCAGAACACTGCCTGTGGGTGTCAAGCAGCAGTGAAGGAGGCAGGAGGGATCTGGTGCTGGTCTGTGACTCGGCAGGTGCTGGGCTATGATGCCCCGTGATCCTTAGGGGCGGAGGCCAGGTATGGGACAGAGGCAACTCCCACACTGCGGTCCTCCCAAAGCTGATGTTTTGCCTTTGGGCAGGAAAGGCCAGAACAAGGACCACGCTCACAGTCTCATCCCCCTTCTTCCCTCCCTGCTCTGGGCGACATCCGTCACCTGCCCTTGTAGATCCCCTCCCCAACCTGCCATCTCCTACCTCCTGCTCACACAACCACCTCCCAAAAATGTTACCGCGTTTTACAAATGAAGGAATAGTGATTCAAGGGGTGAGCAGCGCTGGGTGCCAGGCCTTCCAGGAGCCTCGTGTTTGTGGAACCAATATATTGTGAGCAGGGTCTGAGCAGCTAAGCACAGGAGATTCTAAGTGTTGGGATCACATAAGCGACCCACTTCCCCCGTACATCTAAGTGAACTGCACTCTACCAGCCTCCACACTGGCTCCTAAAAAC
>NW_027411369.1:0-1009 GCF_003265705.2 Callorhinus ursinus
TGGCAGCCATTTTGTACTCATGAAGGAAGGCAAAGGAAATTGCAGAGTCCCCAGCCCTGATATCCTTAGACCTGTGGAATGATGTCAGCAGTCACCTTTGTAGACTTCTTGTCGTGCAGGTAAAATTAGCCTTTACTGAAGTTGAGTAGGTTTTCTGCTATTTCTAGCAGATAGGGGCCTAAGATGTGGGCACTGAATTACGGAAGCAGTAATTTGGGTCCTCGCCCCGGTTATTTTGGATTTGCTGAGTGGCCTCAGGCAGGTTTTTTCCTCTCAACCTCTAAAGTGTGGCGGTGGGGACTTGAAGACACCACCCATCCTTCATGACTTAGGCTGTTTGTAAAATAACTCAGGGGTGATGCTGCCCTTCTTCATCTGAGAAGCACCTTCTAGATCCATTAGGTTCACTTGGTGGCAAACAAGAAAAAGCTGCTTTGCCAGGTTAGGCAGGAAGATAGTTTATTTGAAGAATAGCAGGGACTACACTGAATTAATCGAGCCACCGTTGGAGGACTGACCTGGGGAAGGACAGACTCAGCACAGATGCGACGGTCCAGGGCAGGGGTTCAGGACCGACGGCCAGCTGTCTGTGTTGTAAATACACTGGAAGAGAGCCGCCCCCATTTGTCCATGTGTGGCCAGTAGCTGCCTTCACGAGGGTGGAGTTCTGACAGGGGCACACCCTGCGAAGCTGGAAAGACCTAATCATCTGACCCTTTACTGACAAAGGTTTGCTACCCCTGACCTAGGGGGTTGAACCCACCCCTGAGTCTCAACAGGAAATGCAAAGGAGGAAGGAAGATCAGGCCCCACTCCAGTGCCCGCTCTGCATGCGGGGCCTGGGGGGGTCCACCCTGGGGCTCCCGCATGGCGCCCCCTCAGTCCCTGCCCCTTCTTACATCTGCTGCTGCTTTGTTGTCATAAGCCGACTGCTACCTAAGGAGACATGGTGTGTCCTTCTCTTTGTTCCCTGCCACCCACTTGGAAGTGGCAAGGGCACCCGCCTGGC
>NW_027411370.1:0-1009 GCF_003265705.2 Callorhinus ursinus
CAATTGCACCCAAAACCATTAGATACCTAGGAATAAATCTAACCAAAGAGGCAAAGGATCTGTACTCAGAAAACTATAAAATACTCATGAAAGAAATTGAAGAAGACACAAAGAAATGGAAAAACGTTCCATGTTCATGGATTGGGAGAATCAACATTGTGAAGATGTCAATGTTACCTAGAGCAATCTACACATTCAATGCAATCCCCATCAAAATACCATCCACTTTTTTCAAAGAAATGGAACAAATAATCCTAAAATTTGTATGGAACCAGAAGAGACCCAGAATAGCCAGAGGAATACTGAAAAAGAAAAGCAAAGCTGGCGGCATCACAATTCCGGACTTCCAGCTCTATTACAAAGCTGTCATCATCGAGACAGTATGGTACTGGCACAGAAACAGACACATAGATCAATGGAACAGAATCGAGAGCCCAGAAATGGACCCTCAACTCTATGGTCAACTCATCTTTGACAAAGCAGGAAAGAATGTCCAATGGAAAAAAGACAGTCTCTTCAACACGTGGTGTTGGGAAAATTGGACAGCCACATGCAGAAGAATGAAACTGGACCATTTCCTTACACCACACACAAAAATAGACTCCAAATGGTTGAAAGACCTAAACGTGAGACAGGAGTCCATCAACATCCTAAAGGAGAACACAGGCAGCAACCTCTTCGACCTCAGCCACAGCCACTTCTTCCTAGAAACATCGCCTAAGGCAAGGGAAGCCAGGGCAAAAATGAACTATTGGGATTTCATCAAGATAAAAAGCTTTTGCACAGCAAAAGAAACAGTCCACAAAACCAAAAGACAACCGACAGAATGGGAGAAAATATTTGCAAATGACATATCAGATAAAGGGCTAGTATCCAAAATCTATAAAGAACTTCTTAAACTCAACACCCAAAGAACAAATAATCCAATCAAGAAATGGGCAGAAGACATGAACAGACATTTCTCCAAAGAAGACATCCAAATGGCCAACAGACACATGAAAAAGTGCTC
>NW_027411371.1:0-1009 GCF_003265705.2 Callorhinus ursinus
GGCTCAGGGGATGAAAAGGGCAAAATTCTAGGTGGGATCCTGAGACCCCAATAATCCAGGAGTCACAGAATGAATGGCGGTGCCAGAACTTCTAGAGTGCCCAAGCAGTGGAGCAGGGAAACTGGTTATGCTCAGCGAGCTCAGGAGAGGTCTCTCAGCTCGGGTCACCATAAACCACAAGCCAGGCCAGTGAAGTGACTGTTCTTTGCCTGAGCACCCTGAAAATGACTGGAACACATGGGCCATTTACCATCCCCTGGGAGGGGTGACAAGGTGTGCCCATGGCTGGGCAACAGCTCTCAGGGCAGTGACCACAGAAAGGACAGTAGGGCGACACACAGTCCTCTTCTGGGAGCAGCAGAACAGGGTACATGTATAAGCCCACAACCACTCTCAGTCCCAGGACATACAAAAGGCAGGGACACGGGTCCCTTGGACTCCTCCCAAGAGGTTAGTGGTGGGCATGTACCACAAGAGTCGGCAGAGTTTGGCACACACAAGAGAAAAGACTGTTTGGCTTAGAGGGTTTACTGAAGAGGGGGCACCATGATCTTTCAGCTCTGGGCCAGAGAACCAGGCATGGCCATATTCACTCTGATCCTCTAAAGAGGCACAGAAAGCCTCCAGAGAATGAAAGCCACACAGGCGACCAGCTTGCACTGAGCCCAGCCCACTCATAAGGGGTGGGGCAACTTCACCCAGGCAAGGACACCTTAGAAGCAGCACAGCAGGCACCTCCCCCTGAAGACAGACTGGAAGAACAGGTGGACAACTGGTTTATGGATCCCACAAGACTGTAAAACTCCAGCGCCAAGGGAAAATAGTATATGGAAATCAAGGTTTTTTCTCATGATTCATTTATCTTTCAGTCAAAAATTTTTTTCTATATATATGTTTTAATTTCCTTGCAAATTTGGGACGTAGGGTATTCTAACACACAAACCAAAATTCACTGCAGAACTGGTGGAGCACCCTGCTTTGTCCACCCTGCTGTATTATAGCCTCCCCC
>NW_027411372.1:0-1008 GCF_003265705.2 Callorhinus ursinus
GGCCCTAACCCTATCCCTCGCGGCCTTCTGAGGTCTCTGGCCCCAGAAGCCTGGCTCTAAAGCCACAGGGATCGGGGGCACCTGTGCAAAGCAGAGGATTCAGCCGGTCTCACAGAACGGAATCACACCATTGGGAACTCAGGGCAAACTTTCTGAGTAGGAGAAATCTGGGTGCCCATCCCAGCGAAATGCCACTTTCAACGCCCCCTACCTGCAAAACCTGTGCTTCACACTCACCCTAATCCCACACCCCCAACTCAGTTCGCCCACCCCCCGAAGCTTGCCCCAGTGTGGGCAGATCATGGATTAAATGACCCTAGGCCGTAAGTCTATCCCTAGTTTGGCTTCTGAGTTTCTGGATCCAGAAGCCTGGCTCCAAAGCCCCAGGGATGGCAATACCTGAGTGACACCAGACGACTCAGCTTGCCGAAAAGAGTTCAAACACACTACTTGCAACTCCGGAGAGCATTCAGAACACGAGAACTCTGAATGCCCATCCCAACCAACGCACAAATTGGGCCTCCTCTGGCGGCCGACCATGATCCTGACACTCACCATGACCCACGCCCTCTAGACAAACCCCACTGAGCAGGCTACAGTGCTTGCACGTCAGGCCTGCCGTGCCCCTAGATCCTAACCGTCACCCTACGGAGGCATCTGAGGGATCTGTCCACGAAGGCTGGCTCCAGCAAGACCAGAAGACTCAGCCTGTCACCCAGAAGGAAAACACGCCATTTGGAACGCAGGAAAGTGTTCAGAGCAGGAGTAAACTGCATGCACATTAAAGCACACCTGCACTTTCATTGGCACCCTTGCCACAAACCATGAGCTTCACACTCACCCCGACACATGGCCTCAACTCAGACTCCGGGGAAGCTAGCCATAGTGCCCTTAGATTCAGCCTGCCAAGCCCCTAAGGCCCTACCATGACCTAGGTTTTCTTCTAAGGAGTCAGTTCTCCGATGACTGTTTCCAAATCCCCAGGAATTGGGACCACCTGAGAAGTAC
>NW_027411373.1:0-1008 GCF_003265705.2 Callorhinus ursinus
TCACATAAAACACCTGGATGTCTCATATAGCTGTGGGAATGAAAAATAGTACAACCACTTTGAAAAGCTGACTTCCAGTTACTTATAAGATTAAACAAATACAGTGGCGCCTGGGTGGCTCAGATGGTTAGGCGTCTGCCTTCGGCTTGGGTCATGATCCCAGGGTCCTGGGATCGAGCCCTAGATCGGGCTCCCTGCTTGGCGGGGAGCCTGCTTCTCCCTCTCCCTCTACTCTCCCCACTGCTTGTGCTCTCTTGCTCTGTCAAATAAATAAATAAAATCTTTAAAAAAAAAAGATTAAACAAATACAAATCCTATGGATAGTCATTCCATTCCTAGGTATTTACACAATATGTCCACAGAATTATCAGCATATGAATGTGTGTAATAGCTTTATTATTATGCCCCAATTATGACTGCCCCAAACTGGAAGTGACACAAAAGTCCAGTGACAGATGAATGTATAAACAGAGACGAAACCCTTGAAATCCTACCCAGCAATAAAAATGTCATGAAGTATTGGTGCATGTAGGAATATGGATGAATTTATTTTTTTCAAGATTTTATTTCTTTATTTGATAGAGCAAGAGAGCACAAGTGGGGCGGTGGCAGACAGGGGGGGGAAGCAGGCTCCGTGGGGAGCAGAGAATCCCACATGGGGCTTGATCCCAAGATCCTGAGATTAAGACCTGAGCTGAAGGCAGACGCTTAACTGACAGAGCCACGCAGGTGCCCTGGAATATGGATGAATTTTAAAATCATTGCAGAGCAGTGTATGATAGAAAGCAGATATAAAAGAGGATATATATGTATTTCCAGTTATATGAAGTTGTTAAAACTGCAACGATCTCTAGTATTGTTGGTTCCCTGGGTGTGAGGCTGGAGGCAGTGATGGACCACAAAGGGGCACAAGGGAAGTTGTGAGGTAGTGGAAATGCCCTGTATCTTGACTGTAACAGAACTTTCATATGATCTCACTGATATGAGGAATTCTTAATCTCAGGAAAA
>NW_027411374.1:0-1008 GCF_003265705.2 Callorhinus ursinus
ACGAACCCCAAGTTCAATGTGCCCAGTCCGCAATCCCTGAGCCTGACACTCCCCCAACCCACGTCCTCAACTCAGACCTCAGGAAGTTCATCACAGCGCCAGCACATCAGGCGTGTCATGGCCCTAAGCCCAAAGACTAACCTTAGGTTGGCTTCTGAGTGGTCTGTCCCCAGAGCCTGGCTCCAAAGCCCCAAGGATTCGGAACACCCGAGCAGTATCAAGGGACTCAGGCTGCCACCCAGAAGGAAACCCCACCACTGGGACTCTGGAAAGCATTCAGAGCAGAACTCTGAATGCCCATCCCAGTGAAACTACACTTTCTGCGCCCCCTTGTGGCAAACCCTGAGCCTGACACTCAACCTGACCCCCACCCTCAAGACATACAGCCCATCCCAAGCTCGCCACAGTTCCCACAGACCAGGAGTGCTGTGCACCTGGGCCCTAACCCTAACCCTCACTTGGCTTTGGAAAGCTCTCTCCCTAGGTCCCTGGCTCCATGCCCCAGGGATTTGGGCCACCTGAGCAATACCAGAGGACTCAGCCTGACACCACAAGGCAAAATGCGCCATTTGGCACTTCCGAAAGCACTGGGAGCAGGAGAACTCTGCATGCCATGCCCCTAGGCCCTAACCCCAAGCCTAGATTGGCTCCTGAGTGCTTTGCTCCCAGAGGTCTCGCTCCAGAGTCCCAAAGGCAAGGGACACCTGAGCAATACCAGAGGACTGAGCTTGCCACCCAGAGAGAAACACCACCGTTTGGAACTCCGGAATGGATTCACAGCAGGAGAACGCTGCATGCCCATCCAGCGCACCCACCCTTTCAGCGGTCCCCCGGCCGAAAAGAAGAGCAAGACACTCACACTGACCCACGCCTTCAACCTTCACCCCCGGGAACCTCGACGCAATGCTGGGAGGTCAGGACTCCCGTGCCCCTATATCCTAACCCTCACCCTCGGCTGGCTTCTGAGGGGTCAGTCGCCAGAGCCTGGCTCCAAAGCCCCACAGGTTC
>NW_027411375.1:0-1008 GCF_003265705.2 Callorhinus ursinus
GAGAGGGGTTCTCTGTGCCTCCTGGATTTTGATGCCTGTTTCCTTCCCCACATTAGGGAAGTTCTCTGCTATAATTTGCTCCAATATACCTTCTGCCCCCCTCTCTCTCTCTTCTTCTTCTGGGATCCCAATTATTCTAATGTTGTTTCATCTTATCGAATCACTTATCTCTCGAATTCTGCCCTCGTGATCCTGTAGTTGTTTCTCTCTCTTTTTCTCAGCCTCTTTATTTTCCATCATTTGGTCTTCTATATCGCCTATTCTGTCTTCTGCCTCATTTATCCTAGCAGTTAGTGCCCCCATTTTTGATTGCACCTCATCAATAGCCTTTTTGATTTCGACTTGGTTAGATTTTAGTTCTTTTATTTCTCCAGAAAGGGTTTCTCTAATAACTGCCACGCTTTTTTCAAGCCCAGCTAGTATCTTTAAAGTCATGATTCTGAACTCTAGGTCCGACATCGTACTAATGTCCGTATTGAGTAGGTCCCTGGCTGACAGTACTACCTCTTGTTCTTTTTGCTGAGGTGATTTTTTTCATCTTGTCATTTTGTCCAGAGGAAAATAGATGAATTAGAGAACAAAATGCTAACAGGTTAACAACGTCCCCAGCAAATATACTCTATACAAATCAGAAAAGACCTGAAACCAGGGGAGAAGAAAGGGAAAGAAAGAGAAAACACACACACACACACACACACACACACAAAAGATAAAAACAAAACCAGAACAATACAAAAAAAACAGAATATGATCAAATATGATCAGGCTAGTGCATAGATCAGTGCCACACACTAGATTTTGGGTGTATTTTGGTCTGTTAGAAAAAAGGGCCTCCTAAAATTTTAAAGGAAGAAAGACATATATGTACAAAATAAGGGTTGATACAATGGAGGGATGGAAGATGACTGTAAAGATAAAAATTATAAAAGATTTTATAAAAGGAATTGATAAGATAAGAAGTGGTTTGAAAAAAGAAAGAAAATTTAAAAAAAAAAAAGGAAAAAAAAA
>NW_027411376.1:0-1008 GCF_003265705.2 Callorhinus ursinus
ATATCATGCATATGTCCTGTATTCATGGGAGATACCCAGGAAAATGGAGTAATTCCTTGAAGTGGCCCAGCCCTCACCCTAAATACTATCTTCAGCTAAAGACCAAAAGATTTTGGGTGATGGGAAGGTCAGTTAAGGGATGTTTTCAGGTGAGCACAGTAAATGAGGGTATGGTTGTTACACAGCTTTAAGTCTGTGCCTTCTCTTTTGGAAAGAGTTTCTTGAGATTTAGTAATACTGTTCCTGATATAGAGGGAGACAGGCTTACAAATGGGGTGTTCCTTTATAAGTGTACATTTCACTCACCAAATGGCAACATTTACCCAGTTGTCAGAGATTCTCCCATGTCTGGCATTTCTTAAAATTAATCAGCCCAAATATCCCTTGTGCCAAGGAGGTATATTTTGCATGGCATATTCGGCTTCCTTCACATGGATGCACTTAGTTTGCTTATGGATTCATTTATGGAAGGACATCCTGGTTTCTTTAATTTTTTAACCATTATGAATAGAGCTACCGTGCATAACTACATGCGAGTTTTTGTTCGGAAATAGTTTTTCAAAGCAGTTGCTAAATATTAGAAGTGCAATTGTTGGATCTTAACATGAGACATACTTAGGTTTGGAAAAAATGGCCAAAATGTCTTCTAAAGGGACAGTTGCTGCTATTCCTCACCTTCCAGCAATTGGTGTTCTTGTTTTTGGAGTTTAGTATTTGTGATAGGTGTGCAGTGCTGTCTCACTGTTGTTTAAATTTGTACTTTCCTAATGATGATGTCAAACATATTTTTGTATGCTTATTTTGTATCTGTATATCTTCTTTGTCCAGGCATCTGTACAGATCCTTACCCATTATCAATTAGGATGTTTGTTTCCTTATCATTGAGTTCTGATAGTCTTTTGTATTTTTTGAATACAAATCATTTACCAGATTTGCGCTTTGCAAATATTTCCTCCAGTTCGTGGCTTTTCTTTTAGTTTTCTGAGCAAGGTCTTTCACAGAGCAAAA
>NW_027411377.1:0-1008 GCF_003265705.2 Callorhinus ursinus
GGGTTTTAAGGAGGGCATGTGTTTTTTGAACACTGGGTGTTATAGGCAACTAATGAATCCTTAAACGCTACATCAAAAACAAATGATGTACTATATCTTGGCTAAATGAAAATAATAAAAATAAATAGAGATAACCTTTCAACATAGCAACTGCAATTCTGGGTATTTACCCCAAAGATACAGATGTAGTGAAAAGAAGGGGCACCTGGACCCCAATATTCATGGGGAAGGAAGGATCTACATCCTAGGGCACGTGGCAAGACCACTGCCCAAGTGCCTGTTTGGCCTAGCACAGAACTAAATTGTTGGTCTTGGTCTTCAGGTCCAAAGGCACATTGTGAGACCTCAATCCAGGTGCTTGTTTGGCCTAGCAGAGATGCTTGTTTGGCCTAGCAGAGATGTATAGTCTAACTTACTAACTTACTCAGGTCCATGAGCACATTGTGATACCTCTGTCCCGGTTGCTTGGCCTAGCACAGGTCTGACTTCCTGGTCTCCAGGTCCAAAATATATTATGAGGCCTCTGTCCAGGTGATTGCCTGGCCTAGCAGAGATGTGTTGTTGGTCTCCATGGCTAAGGGCACATGGTGATCCCTTTGTCTATGTGTCTCCATGGCCAGGTGCGGAGCTGTGTTTTGGTCTCCAGGTCCAAAGACACATTGTGAGACCTCTGTCCAGGTGCTGGCTTGGCATAACACAGAGATGTATTGTTGGATGGCAGGTCCTAGAGCACATGGTGAGCCTGCTCTTTAAGCTTTAGGTGCCTGCTTGGCCTAGCACAGAGCTGCTTTGTTGTACTTCAGGTCCAATGGCACATGGTGAGTTCTCTGCTCAGGTGTCTGCTTAGCCCAGCATAGAGGTGAGATGTTGGTCTCCAGGTCTAAGGGCACGAAGTGAAGCCACTGTCAAGGTACATTCTTGGCTGAATTCAGAGCAGTGGAACAGGGCTCAGGTCCAGCTGCAAATGGTGATCACATTGTGTAGGTGAGTTCTTGGCAACATACTGAC
>NW_027411378.1:0-1008 GCF_003265705.2 Callorhinus ursinus
GATTGATTAAGAGTCAGCTCTGCTTAGGAGGGTGCAGAAGGCATCTGGGGAGGAAATGACAAAGGCCGTCAGTTAATTCTGCTAAATAATCTTCTGGGGACCTTCCAATCATGGAGTGCTAACCACTAAATTGCTAATTAAGTGCCCAGTTAATCTTATTAATAGTACTAACTGCGCAGGGTCTTCCTTGATTCTGCTGGAATGTATGTTAATGGGGCTATAAAAAGGCAGCCGTGGTGAGTTCTCTTGAGTGTTTGCACAGGAGAAAGCATTCAGACAACAACTAAGCATTCCTTTTGACATTTGTATTAAATTGCTCATTAGTTTTATTGTGGAAATTAAATTACTGCAAAGCACTGTCCATTAATTCCTGATGAGGCCTGAATGGCTGTGCTGATGCAAGTATGGGCTGTGGTGGAGCTGGTTAGTTATGTGTTGGCAGGCTGCTAGGTGGTCTAGATTGCTCAGGAGCCTGGAAAGGGAACAGATGCTCTAAGCAGAGGGGCTCCATTTCAGAAAAGCCAGCGACCATGCAGAGGAACCAGCAGGACTGATGTGATGGGTCTCTGGAACAGACCGAGCAAGACATCATCTTGCTAATAAGGTTTTCAGAGTCTAGAATGGACATGTTTATTTGATGACGGTACAAAAATCCCCACCTCCTAGATATTTATTTGGGAAAAAATAGGAAGTCTAGCATAATGGTTAAGACAGGGGTTCTGGTGCCAGGCTGCTGGGTTTGAATCTTGGCCAACTATCCAATTTTGAAGATACTCTGACTATACTAAGAACTTTCTGAAAAGAATATTTCAAAGAACAAATAGGAAGTTAAAGGACTATTCTTTAATTCTTTCTATCTAATAATCCATGTCTAAGTACTTCTCTGGTTCATAAACAGCCCATACTGATGCTTTCTCTTTGAAGTTTGTAGAAATGATTCTTTACATTTTATTGACTGAATGGTGATGCAGGGAGTGGTTGGAGGTTTAAAACTTTTGCTTATTCATC
>NW_027411379.1:0-1008 GCF_003265705.2 Callorhinus ursinus
ACTCCTTGATGCATTTTCCTCTGTGAGGATGGACTGGCTGCTCAGGTGTGTATTCTGATTTGGCAGATGGGATAAGGACACTGGGAATCAGAGTAAAGTGGATTCTCAGCCAGCTGGGCCCCATACTTCTGGGGTCACAACCGGGCTCAACAAAGGAAAGCTGAATCCACAACCTGAGGGAATCACCACATCATTGGACACAGAGGGAGTTCTTGGACCACAGGTCCTCAGATAATAAGCTGTCTGAACCAGCTCAGAGGTCACAAACTAATTCACCATATACCTGGCTGACAATGATCCCATAAACCACAAACCATCAAAAACAGCAGATTATAAAGAATTTCTGTCCCTAAACAGTGCACCAGGAACCTGAAACCTGGGAGCCCTCTGATCCTATTTGACACTGAACAGGTGAGTCACATTGTAATGGGCTGAAAAGGAGCCCTCACACCACAAGCTGGCCAGGCCAGTGAGTCCAAAGAATACGAGGCTTGCCAAGTGCCAAGAAAACAGGAGTCTTGCATCCCAGCTAAGCATTGAGGAAAAACTCAACTGAAATGCAGGCTCACCATGTGGCTTTTCCCTTGGAGACCAAGAAAGGATCTCTGAGGTAGGCTAAGGAGACCCCTGGACAGAGGGCTCACTATGTACCCTTGGACCTGAGACTGTCAACCCAACTTAGCATGTTGCCAAGAGCAAACATAGACAATGTGATCACCATGTGCAGCTGGACCTGAGCCCTGTTCCAATGCTATGCATTCAGCCAAGATGTCACCTGGACAGTGGCCTCTCCTCGTGCCCTTGGACCTGGAGACCAACATCTCAACTCTATGCTGGCCTAAGCAGACCCCTGCGCAGAGAACTCACCATGTGCCAGTGGACATGAAGTACAACCAAGTAGCTCTGTGCTACGCCAAGCAGGCACCTAAACAGCAGGCTCACCATGTGCTCTAGGACCTGCAGTCCAACAATGCATCTCTGTGTTATGCCAAGCAGGCACCTGGGCAG
>NW_027411380.1:0-1008 GCF_003265705.2 Callorhinus ursinus
CAATTATATAAGGCAATTAATAACAAAAGCAAAGAAACACATTGACAGCTATACAATAATACTGGGGGACTTTAACACCCCCCTGACTGAAATGGACATATCATCTAGCAAAAGATCAACAAGGAAATAAAGACTTTAAATGACACACTGGACCAAATGGACTTCACAGACATATTCAGATATTTCCATCCCAAAGCAACAGAATACACATTCTTCTCTAGTGCCCATGGAACATTCTCCAGAATTGATCACATCCTCGGTCACAAATCAGGTCTCCACCGGTACCAAAAGATTGGGATTTTTCCCTGCATATTTTCAGACCATATGCTTTGAAACTAGAACTCAATCTCAAGAGGAAAGTCGAAAGAACTCAAATATATGGAGGCTAAAGAGCATCCTACTAAAGAATGAATGGGTCAACCAGGAAATTAAAGAAGAATTAAAAAAATTCATGGAAACCAATGAAAATGAAAACACAACTGTTCAAA
The DNA here is from genome assembly GCF_003265705.2 of Callorhinus ursinus. Classification (NCBI taxonomy): domain Eukaryota; kingdom Metazoa; phylum Chordata; class Mammalia; order Carnivora; family Otariidae; genus Callorhinus; species Callorhinus ursinus. The sequence continues at coordinate 489 of NW_027411380.1, forward strand.
ATCTTTGGGATACAGCAAAGGCAGTCCTGAGAGGAAAGTATATAGCAATACAAGCCTTTCTCAAGAAACAAGAAAGGTCTCAAATACACAACCTAACCCTACACCTAAAGGAGCTGGAGAAAGTACAGCAAATAAAGCCTAAACCCAGCAGGAGAAGAGAAATCATAAAGATCAGAGCAGAAATCAATGAAATAGAAACCAAAAGAACAGTAGAACAGTTCAATGAATCTAGGAGCTGGTTCTCTGAAAGAATTAACAAGATTGATAAACCCCTGGCCAGACTTATCAAAAAGAAAAGAGAAATGACCCAAATCAACAAAATCATGAATGAAAGCCAAGAGATCACAACCAACACCAAAGAAATACAAACAACGATAAGAACATATTATGAGCAACTCTATGCCAGCAAATTAGATAACCTGGAAGAAATGGGTGCATTCCTAGAGATGTATCAACTACCAAAATTGAACCAGGAAGAAATAGAAAACCTGAGCAGACCTATAACCACTAAGGAAATTGA
>NW_027411381.1:0-1008 GCF_003265705.2 Callorhinus ursinus
GATTGATTAAGAGTCAGCTCTGCTTAGGAGGGTGCAGAAGGCATCTGGGGAGGAAATGACAAAGGCCGTCAGTTAATTCTGCTAAATAATCTTCTGGGGACCTTCCAATCATGGAGTGCTAACCACTAAATTGCTAATTAAGTGCCCAGTTAATCTTATTAATAGTACTAACTGCGCAGGGTCTTCCTTGATTCTGCTGGAATGTATGTTAATGGGGCTATAAAAAGGCAGCCGTGGTGAGTTCTCTTGAGTGTTTGCACAGGAGAAAGCATTCAGACAACAACTAAGCATTCCTTTTGACATTTGTATTAAATTGCTCATTAGTTTTATTGTGGAAATTAAATTACTGCAAAGCACTGTCCATTAATTCCTGATGAGGCCTGAATGGCTGTGCTGATGCAAGTATGGGCTGTGGTGGAGCTGGTTAGTTATGTGTTGGCAGGCTGCTAGGTGGTCTAGATTGCTCAGGAGCCTGGAAAGGGAACAGATGCTCTAAGCAGAGGGGCTCCATTTCAGAAAAGCCAGCGACCATGCAGAGGAACCAGCAGGACTGATGTGATGGGTCTCTGGAACAGACCGAGCAAGACATCATCTTGCTAATAAGGTTTTCAGAGTCTAGAATGGACATGTTTATTTGATGACGGTACAAAAATCCCCACCTCCTAGATATTTATTTGGGAAAAAATAGGAAGTCTAGCATAATGGTTAAGACAGGGGTTCTGGTGCCAGGCTGCTGGGTTTGAATCTTGGCCAACTATCCAATTTTGAAGATACTCTGACTATACTAAGAACTTTCTGAAAAGAATATTTCAAAGAACAAATAGGAAGTTAAAGGACTATTCTTTAATTCTTTCTATCTAATAATCCATGTCTAAGTACTTCTCTGGTTCATAAACAGCCCATACTGATGCTTTCTCTTTGAAGTTTGTAGAAATGATTCTTTACATTTTATTGACTGAATGGTGATGCAGGGAGTGGTTGGAGGTTTAAAACTTTTGCTTATTCATC
>NW_027411382.1:0-1008 GCF_003265705.2 Callorhinus ursinus
CTGTATGCAGGAGACACCAGCTCCCCATCCCCCTTCCCCTCGGCCCCTGCAGCCAGATTCTACTTGTGTCTCAGGATACTTCATGTAAGTGGAATCATACAGTATCTGTCCTGTGAAAACCAGCATCTTGTCCTTGTTCCTGACTTTAGAGTAGAGCTGTCAATCTTCAAACTTGAGCATAGTGTTTACTAGAGATTTATTGAAAAAATTACCCCTTAATCCTGCTTTCATGAGTGTTTATGTCAGCAACAGATATTGGATTTTGGTTAGAACTTTTTCTGCATCAATTCATATGACCACATGTTTTTTTGAAAAATTCATTGCAGTGTATAACATTGCTTTGTTTCACTATATTGAATAAACTTTCAGGTGTTTGTGAAGAGTCACTTGCTTTGTTGCACAATATATTTATGAGCTCTTGGTTTTGCAATTTTTTTTATTTGGCTTCTTACATCTATTTTAAGAAAGGTATAAGGATATATTTTGCTGATTTTGTGATGATTTCATTGGGGTTGGTATTAGTGGTTAGGATAGGGTTTAGGGGTTAGGGGTTAGGGTTAGGGTTGGGTTAGGGTTAGTGTCTCCCTGTCCTCTTCTACACAGAACTCATTCTCCTCCAGTAACCAGTGTGATCTTTTCGGAACATAAACTTGGGCCTCTCTGTGGTCTGCTCCCCTCCTGCCTATCCTTTCCAGCCTCACCTCTCCCACCATGGCCCGCCACTCTGTGGGCCACCCAGGGGAGTGATTGTCCCCCATGTGCCTCAGTTTTGATTCCAAGCCTTTGCATTGGCTGTGCCCTCTGCCAGGGGCACTCACGCCCCCCTCACCCTGCTTCGTGTATGGCTTGTTTCCCCATTGGCTGGGCCTGGATTGGCCCTCTGATGACCTGATTCATGCCTGCTGGGTGTGTGTTCTTGTCCCCTGTTTAAATGCAATGCCCGCCTTCCCTTTGTGAGCATTTTACTAAACTGCTAGGTATGGGGCGGGCACAGAGAAGTAGCCTTGG
>NW_027411383.1:0-1008 GCF_003265705.2 Callorhinus ursinus
TTATATCCTCAATTATTTCTTCTATTTTCCTAGTTAATTTTCACCTCTGCTGTATCCAGTCGGCTGTCTTACCTATCCATAGAAATTTCAGTTGGGGTTAAGGCATTTTTAAAATAAGTTTTCTTCGGGTCTTTAAAAAAATCTATTTAAATAATATAGTTTTTCATTATTTGAAGAATATGTTTTGTTTTTTTTAATCATTAACTGAGGATCTACTTCAGGGGAGGAAAAGATGGTGGAGGAGTAGGGGACCCTTTACCAACCGGTCCCTGAATTGGGCTGGATATCTACCAGACCACTTTGAACACCCAGGAAATCACCCTGAGATATAAGAAGATATATCTGGATCTCTACAAACAGAATATCACAGGCGGTTGATTTGGAGGTATGAAGCGGGGAGCCGTGATTCCGCGGGCAGCTATCGGAGGATAAACGGCAGCAGGAGGGAGCATGGCCGTCAGGATCCTACACCGCTAGTGAGCGATAGCCTCCCGCGCTGGGGACGGGGCACAGACTCGCACACCGGTAGCGGCAGGGAAGGGACTTTAGGGCAGTCCCCAGACTGAAACGTGGAGCAGTGGGGTGTATGGGAACTGGGGGAGGCTGTCGGTTTTAGAGACACAAAGGGCAGAGACATGTCCCGACCAGGAGGCGAGGACTGGGAGTGCTGCTGAGGGGCTCACAACCCAGGATGCTGCAGTTCATAGCAGCACACACAGAAACGGAGATAGTGTGGCCTGGAGAGCTCACCGAAGAACAGACTGCGATATTTCTGCTCTGAGGCAGAGAGGGTTGGAAACGATCTCTTCTGCGCTGGCTCTCAGAAGAGACGCAGAAAGCTGCCAAGGAAAGCCGCCAGAGAACAAAAGCCCCCCAAAACGGGTTTTCACTGAGCCCAGCCCCTGCCACAGGGGGTAGGGCAACTGCCCAAACAAGGTTGCCTGAGTTACAGCACGGCAGGCCCCTCCCCCAGAAGACAGCCTGGAGAACAAGAGTCCAGCAACCCTA
>NW_027411384.1:0-1008 GCF_003265705.2 Callorhinus ursinus
AGTGTGAAAAAGGAGCAAAAATGAAGCATATATCTTTAAAAAATTTAGATGTGAAAAAATACAAGCTAAAAAGCAACTATGAAATATAAATTATATAATAAGCATCTAGTTGAAATGAGAAAAATGTAAAAGTAACAAGAAAATAGAAAAAACTAATAAAATTAAAAAAGGAGAATTTTATCAAAAAAATAAAGAAGTTGTGAGGGAACACATGGACTCAATATACTATTTTCCCCTGGTCTTGGAATTTTACAGTCTCGTGGATTCCATAGGCTTGTACTCCACCTGTTCTTCCAGACTTTCCTCTTGGGGAGGGGCCTGCCACGCTGTTTCTCAGGTATCCCTGCTGGGCGGAGTTGCCCCACACCCTGTCAGTGGGAAGGGCTCAGTGTTAAGTGGTCCTCTGTGTGGCTTTTGTTTGTTGGAGTATATCTTCCCCTATTCAGAGGATCAAAGCAAAAATGGCCATAGCCGAAACTCTGGCCCAGAGCAGAAATTTTGCAGTCTGCCCTCTAATAAAACCTCAGGGACAATCAGTATCTACTTCTGTATTCGAGAAAAACCACATCTCCTGCAGCATACACCCACTGTAGCTCTCTCGGAAGTAGTCCCAGAGGCCTGTGAGTGCCACTAAAACCGTGAGCAGCCATGGGCTCCTGCATGAACCCAGGGCTCCTAGATCATGTCTAGGTGCCTCTCTAATGTCCTTTCTGGGCCTCTGCTCACCTGTGAGCTTTTGGCCGGTTGCAGGCTCAGGTTCCATTATTTTCAGGCTGCTCAGGAAAAGAGCGATTACCAACCAGCTTGTTTGGTGGTTTATGAGGATCCAAGGTGAGAGTCCCCTCCTGGGCTCGCTGACCATAACATGCTTCCCTGCTCCACTGCTCAGGCATTCTACATGTTCAGGCACCCCGGTAGCTCTGTGACTCCTCAAATCCCAGGACCACAATGCCCTACCTTCAATTCTACCTTTTCATTTCCAGAGCCCTCTCTGTAAAGGGGCTCTGG
>NW_027411385.1:0-832 GCF_003265705.2 Callorhinus ursinus
ATGTGCAGTATTCCCCCAGCGCTGGAGTTCTCCCGTTCTCCTTGATCGATAAACTTGGCCTTGGCTTGCTGGCTGTTCATGCTGATCTTCTGGGGGAGGGCCCTGTTGCTGTGGTTCCAAAATGTCTTTGCCGGAGGCTGAATTGCCCCGCCCTTGTCGGTCCGGGCTAAGCAAGCTGCTCGGGTTTGCTCTCACGAGCTTTTGTTCCCTGCAAGCTCTCCGTACAGCCTTGGAGGACCAGGGCAAAAATGGTGGCCTCCCAATCTCCACCCAGTGGAGCTGAGAACTCGGGGCCCCGCTCCTCAGTGCGCCCCCAGAGAAAAGTAGTCACTCCCTTGTCCCCGGTCTCCGGCCGCTCTCCGTGCTCACCCGGCCTGTGACCGAGCGTTGCTATCTCTGGCACCCGATCCCGTGTGAAGTCTCCAAACCCAGCAGATCCTTGCGGTGCGTTCCCGCACCCCTCCTCCCCGGGAAGGAAGGGGAGTCTACCCAGCTCTGCCGCTTGTTGCGTCCCTGCTGCAGGAGCAGTGGCCCGACTGGGCCGTGGATCACAGTTTATGGCAACCCCAAGCTGAGAGCCCGCACCTCGGCTCCGTCTCTGCAGCTGGCTTCCCCGCTCCGATACCTGGGACCTCTGGCGCACTCAGGCTCCCCCAGTCTTTTTGTGACCCCGAGGGTCCTGAGACCACACTGTCCCAGATGATTCCAACCCCTGCTTAGCCACTGCAGCGACGTCCCTCCGCGGAGCTGACTTCTAACAGTTTCGATTTTGTGCTCCGCGGCTCTAGCACTTGCCAGAAGCGGCCGGCGGAGGCCCCTCCCCCGCCGTCTA
>NW_027411385.1:932-1007 GCF_003265705.2 Callorhinus ursinus
GGGAGGATAGACGGCGGGGGAGGGGCCTCCGCCGTCTATCCTCCCGAATATCGCCTCGGATTCACTTCTCCGCAC
>NW_027411386.1:0-1007 GCF_003265705.2 Callorhinus ursinus
GGGAAAAGTTGGCTCCAAACTTTGGCCATTTAAAGTCGGTTTGCAACAAGAACATTCACATTCCATTGGCCAAATTCTCATATGGCCATGGACATTCAAATAAAAAGGAAATGTGGTCCATTGGGAGGGCCATGGCCAGGAAAGTAAGGTGAAAATATGGGGACAAATAACACAATTTACTTTACTTTCCTAGCTTATTCTCCGCTCAAGGGAATGATCTTCCTTATTCTGTTTCCAGTGCCCAGCACCATGCCTGGCAATACTTAATAAGCACAAGAAGCTTGAAGAAATGAGTATGCACAGTCTTTTTCTAAGCATGGTTATGGTTCTAATTCTTTTCATTTTTGATCCAGAAGGATTTAGCTTTGAATCTAAGCACACTCATTTGTACTCAGGATTTTTGGCAATAACATAAATAACCGCAAATTTAAGAGACAATATTTCTTGAATGTTTACTCTGTACTAGAAACACTGCTAAGGGTCTTAGGTTTGTGCTGACATTTCGATCTTCAAAAACATTAGTGAGGTAGGCATTGCTCTCTCCATACTGTAGATGAAGTAACTGTGAATCAGAGAGGTTCAGGAATGACTCAATGTCACACAGCTAGGAGGAGGTGGAGCTATGATGTCAACCCAGGCCCCCTAGGCTCTATAGCCTCCTTTCATGCACCATGTTGTAGTGCTGCTACATGCTAAGGTAAACCCAACTGATGTCACTTTCCTCATCTGTAAAACAGGAATAAACAAGAACATGGCCACTCTGTAAAATTGTTACCAGATTCACAGAAAAGTCCTATATCAATAGCCTGACCCACTGAATCTTGCACTCTGGGCACTCAGCAACTATTATGTCCTTCTGTCTTTTCCATTTTATGTCTGACTCCTGCTGCCAGGTTGATGGAAAGTTTCCTCAAGACGTGATTCTCAAAATCCACAGTTATGAGTTTGTTAAACCTACATTACTCAACCACTAAGACTCTGCTAGGCTCTCCACTGATTTTCTCCAA
>NW_027411387.1:0-374 GCF_003265705.2 Callorhinus ursinus
GAGAGGGGTAGAAGGTATACTGGAGCAAATTATAGCAGAGAACTTCCCTAATGTGAGGAAGGAAACACGCATTAAAATCCAGGAGGCACAGAGAACCCCTCTCAAAATCAATAATAATAGGTCAACACCCCGACATCTAATAGTAAAACTTACGAGTCTCAGAGACAAAGAGAAAATCCTGAAAGCAGCTCGGGAGAAGAGATATGTAACCTACAATGGTAGAAACATTAGATTGGCAACAGACCTATCCACAGAGACCTGGCAGGCCAGAAAGGACTGGCAAGATATCTTCAGAGCACTAAACGAGAAAAATATGCAGCCAAGAATACTATATCCAGCTAGGCTGTCATTGAAAATAGAAGGAGAGGTAAAAA
>NW_027411387.1:474-1007 GCF_003265705.2 Callorhinus ursinus
GATAAAAAGCTTCCAGAACAAACAAAAACTAAAGGAATTTGCAAACACGAAACCAGCCCTCCAAGAAATATTGAGAGGGGTCCTCTAAGCAAAGAGAGAACCTAAAAGCAGCAAAGAGCAGAAACGAACACAGACAACAGACAGTTAACAGTCACCTTACAGGTAATACAATGGCACTAAATTCATACCTTTCAATAGTTACCCTGAATGTAAATGGGCTCAATGCCCCAATCAAAAGACACAGGCTATCAGATTGGATTAAAAAACAAGACCCATCAATATGCTGTCTGCAAGAGACTCATTTTAGACGCAAAGACACCCCCAGATTGAAAGTGAGGGGGTGGAAAACCATTTACCATGCTAATGGACACCAAAAGAAAGCTGGGGTGGCAATCCTTATATCAGACAAACTAGATTTTAAAACAAAGACTGTAATAAGAGATGAGGAAGGACACTATATCCTACTTAAAGGGTCTATCCAACAAGAAGATCTAACAATTGTAAATATCTATGCCCCGAACATGGGAGCAGCC
>NW_027411388.1:0-1007 GCF_003265705.2 Callorhinus ursinus
AAAGAAACAGTCCACAAAACCAAAAGACAACCGACAGAATGGGAGAAGATATTTGCAAATGACATATCAGATAAAGGGCTAGTATCCAAAATGTACAAATAACTTATCAAACTCAACACCCAAAGAACAAATAATCCAATCAAGAAATGGGCAGAAGACATGAAGAGACATTTTTCCAAAGAAGACATCCAAATGGCCAACAGGCACATGAAAAAGTGCTCAACATCGCTCAGGATCAGGGAAATCCAAATCAAAACCTCAATGAGATACCACCTCACACCAATCAGAATGGCCGAAATTAAGAAGTCAGGAAACAACAGATGTTGGCGGGGATGTGGAGAAAGGGGAACCCTCCTACACTGTTGGTGGGAATGCAAGCTGGTGCAACCACTCTGGAAAACAGTTTGGAGGTTCCTCAAAAAGTTGAAAATAGAGCTACCATACGATCCAGCAATTGCACTACTGGGTATTTACCCCAAAGATACAAATGTAGGGACCCGAAGGGGTACATGCACCCCGATGTTAATAGCAGCAATGTCCACAATAGCCAAACTGTGGAAAGACTCAAGATGTCCATCGACAGATGAATGGATAAAGAAGAAGTGATATATATACACAATGGAATATTATGCAGCCATCAAAAGGAATGAGGTCTTGCCATTTGCAACGATGTGGATGGAACTGGAGGGTATTATGCCGAGTGAAATAAGTCAATCAGAGAAAGACATGTATCATATGACCTCACTGATATGAGGAATGCTTAATCTCAGGAAACAAACTGAGGGTTGCTGGAGTAGGGGTGGGGTGGGAGGGATCGGGTGGCTGGGTGATAGACATTGGGGAGGGTATGTGCTATGGTGAGCGCTGTGAATTGTGCAAGACTGTTGAATCACAGATCTGTGCCTCTGAAACAAATAATGCAATATATGTTAAGAAAAAAGAAGAAGAAGATAACAGGAAGGGAAGAATGAAGGGGGGTAAATAGGAGGGGGAGACGAACCATGAGA
>NW_027411389.1:0-1007 GCF_003265705.2 Callorhinus ursinus
TAATCAATGACTAGGGCTGTAAAAGGCAGAGGACGACCCCAGGAGAGTTTTCCCACCTCTAGCAAAGGCTTTCACCAATCAGGCAGTTAACTGTGCTGCTAGCCTCGTTGTACCCAGGTCCTCTGCCCTCTTGTTTTGCCCACTTCTCCAGATGACAGGAAGGGAGGCTCCAGTTAGTGCATCTCAAGTGCAGTTCCTGGTCGGGATGAGCTGGTTAACCCCCCACAGATACTGGGAGGACCGCAAACCCTTGAGCACTTCCTCTGCTCAGTTTCCGGTACTGGTCAGAATTTGGGGAGCTGTACCAGGGAGGAAGAGGGAGTGAGGTGAGGAAGTGCTCCTGAGGGTATTGGCAGGAGCCCTGTCCTGGTTCAAAGGCCAGCTGTCCCCATGGGGAGAGGCAGGCACACAGGAGACACCTGCCCTGACAGGAAACAAAAGCCAAATGCCCACCATCAGCGTTGGTGCCCTGTGAGCCATTCGGGACCCCCAGGAATCCAGTGCCCGCTGCTCTCCCTCTGCCCAAGAGCTCATGCTCATTGGAGCCCTTTTTGCTGCTTGCCAGCAGGGCTGATGGACTTGAATGTGGGAGGGAGGTGGCTGTAGCTCTACTATTTTTTTCATGGCCAAAAGCATATTTATTTAGGAATGCATTGCTTTTATAGTCTAAAAGTTACAGAAAAATACTAAATCTCAATGTTTTGTTTGTTATTTGTGTGTGTGTGTTTAATTATGTTCAATTAGCCAACATGTAGTTCTTTTTTCAAGGGCATCTCTCTCTGTATTTGTTCCCTGGGAATGAATTCCAGGACTCTTGACTACTTCCTCCCAGAACCCTCCCCACTCCCACAGTGCTGTCCAAGCTGAGGGATCGCCTTCCGTCTGCTCTTCTCTGCATTCCTCTCTGCCCTGCTTCCTCTTCTGTTTCTGCAACCTCCCCTGTGGTGTCCTTTTCTGGTTCTTGACTTTGCTACTTGCCCATCCTTGGGCAACAGTTTAAAATAAAG
>NW_027411390.1:0-1007 GCF_003265705.2 Callorhinus ursinus
CCTGCCTGTGCATGGCCCTCTACCTGGACAGGTAGCCCTGGGCGCTGAAGTAGGAGGAGGTCTCCGTGGCATCAGCTGCAGTTTCGTAGTCTGTGCTGGTCACTGGGAAAGGAAGAGTGTCCGCCATGAGGCCTGTGCCCCACCTGCCCGAGCACGGCCCCACGCCAGGGGCCAGCCACCCAGCTCTCACTGCAAGATCAGCCCTGGGAGCCACGCACACTCCTGGGGCAGAAGCCTCGGGGGACCTGGCTGTCCCCTGGCCCTTAACACCCCAGGCTGTCACCCACAAGCCCATGCTTCCAGGCTCGGAAGTAACTGCAACCTCAACCACTGGTCAACTCTGGTGATTCTGGGCCTCATGACGGGGCTGCGTCATCCAGTTTTACCCACTAGGGAACAAGAGGGTGACGCATGCAGGCCTCAAAACCAGCAGCTGGGGGCTTCCACATCCAGCCACGAAGGAGGAACAGGGACTGGACCTATTCTCTGCCAGGGGTGGGATGTTCCTGTCCTCCCCCCAAATTCATATGTGGAAATCCCAACCCCAATGTGTGGGTGTCAGGAGCGGGGTCTTTGGGAGGTAACCAGGGTTAGAGGAGTGCCCCGACAAGGAGCGACCCCCCGCGAGGACACCGTGAGAATACCGTGTCTGCAGCTCAGAAGAGGGCCTTGCTGGAACCTAAGCAGGGGCACCCTGAGCTCAGACACAAGCCTCCAGTGAAGCCTCCAGAACCCCGAGCAGTAACAACCTTCTGTTGTTTCAGCCACCCGTGGCACCTGTTAGTGCAGCCTGGACCCAGACACCCTCCCCCACCCTCACCGTGCTGTGCTCCTGCACGAAGTACAACAGTTGTGAGAGTGTGATTTCTATAAGAAGCATGTTCTTGGTCTTTGTCACTGCTCCTGGCACTGAGCTCCAAAGCCCTTGGAGTTTCCCATGTGAGGACAGCAACGACAGTCTCTTTTGGTATGTAATGAGGTCACTCTGGAAAGCCCCTCAGGGTGGG
>NW_027411391.1:0-1007 GCF_003265705.2 Callorhinus ursinus
CAGAGATGACCCTGAAGGACACTGGGTAAAGAAAATTCTAGAAGACCGAAGTTCAAACATTCATCTGGCTTTTCCCCCCTCACCTAGAAGAAAAGAAGGCCTGAAGTGATGTAGATATATATTATGTTATTCCTAGTAGCTGAAGTTTTGGCCAAATGATCAGGGTCTTCAAAGGCATACAACTGAAGAATTATTGACTAGAAGATCTGGGCTTCAAAGTGGTATGTGAGGATGAACAACTTCAGAATGGCCACAGAGTATGGATTTTTGTGTCTCATGATCATAGAGATCTACTGCATAGAAGACTGTCAATAATCAGATGGACAAGAAGAGTGAGTTTTAGATATCATTTAGCTTTTCTCTCCAGCCAACCCAGTGCTTATGCAATAATTGTCTATAAAAAATTGCCACAGGTCAGGGGTGTGGGCTATGCAAGGGTCAACAGTGTAGACTTTCTCTCACCAAGTCTAATCTTACTGCCACCACTATTGAGTGATCAGCCTGCCAACAGCAAAAGCAATACTGAGCCTTCAATATGATATTACTCCCTAGTGGCGATAGATTTTTAGATTTTCTAGACATTTAGTTTTGATACAGATTTGTCTTTCCCATACACGAACTTTTGCCATCACCATCACCTAGTTTTGTTTACCACCTTGCTTTTCCACACAATATTGCTACTGACTAAAAAACAGCAAAAGAAATGATGAATAAGCTTATATCTATGGATTCATTATTGTCTCCATGTACTCCATCATCCAAAACAGTTGGCCTGATAAAATGGTGGAATAACTACTGAAAACTAGAATGGTGAAGTGATCTGTTAAAAGCTTAATCACAGTTGTATTAGTTGCTTGAACATGTGACTCAGACCCAGGTGATACTTTGTTTTGTGGCATTGCCACTTTTCCTTCAAACCTATGACATCATGGGTGTGACTAATGCTATTCCAGTCCCACTCAGAGATGACCCTGAAGGACACTGGGTAAAGAAAATTCTAGAAGACC
>NW_027411392.1:0-1007 GCF_003265705.2 Callorhinus ursinus
CAGAGATGACCCTGAAGGACACTGGGTAAAGAAAATTCTAGAAGACCGAAGTTCAAACATTCATCTGGCTTTTCCCCCCTCACCTAGAAGAAAAGAAGGCCTGAAGTGATGTAGATATATATTATGTTATTCCTAGTAGCTGAAGTTTTGGCCAAATGATCAGGGTCTTCAAAGGCATACAACTGAAGAATTATTGACTAGAAGATCTGGGCTTCAAAGTGGTATGTGAGGATGAACAACTTCAGAATGGCCACAGAGTATGGATTTTTGTGTCTCATGATCATAGAGATCTACTGCATAGAAGACTGTCAATAATCAGATGGACAAGAAGAGTGAGTTTTAGATATCATTTAGCTTTTCTCTCCAGCCAACCCAGTGCTTATGCAATAATTGTCTATAAAAAATTGCCACAGGTCAGGGGTGTGGGCTATGCAAGGGTCAACAGTGTAGACTTTCTCTCACCAAGTCTAATCTTACTGCCACCACTATTGAGTGATCAGCCTGCCAACAGCAAAAGCAATACTGAGCCTTCAATATGATATTACTCCCTAGTGGCGATAGATTTTTAGATTTTCTAGACATTTAGTTTTGATACAGATTTGTCTTTCCCATACACGAACTTTTGCCATCACCATCACCTAGTTTTGTTTACCACCTTGCTTTTCCACACAATATTGCTACTGACTAAAAAACAGCAAAAGAAATGATGAATAAGCTTATATCTATGGATTCATTATTGTCTCCATGTACTCCATCATCCAAAACAGTTGGCCTGATAAAATGGTGGAATAACTACTGAAGACTAGAATGGTGAAGTGATCTGTTAAAAGCTTAATCACAGTTGTATTAGTTGCTTGAACATGTGACTCAGACCCAGGTGATACTTTGTTTTGTGGCATTGCCACTTTTCCTTCAAACCTATGACATCATGGGTGTGACTAATGCTATTCCAGTCCCACTCAGAGATGACCCTGAAGGACACTGGGTAAAGAAAATTCTAGAAGACC
>NW_027411393.1:0-1007 GCF_003265705.2 Callorhinus ursinus
TTTCCCCTCTTGTATAGTTACAGTATTGTGGGTTCAGGGATTCGAGAGCCCATCGGGGGAAAGATATGACCACCAGGTGGCAGGAGCACACAATGAACTTCATTTGGGTGGTGCTTTGAGTGGTTTGCTTGGGGAAGGGGTGCAAAGGTGTGGAGGGGAAAGTCCCTCCAATTATGAAACCCTGCAGAGACAGTGGCATGGGACCACCACCTAAAAGAGGACGAAAGCAAAGGAACTCCAGGGAGAGAGAGGAATCAGAGATGGGAGGCTACCTGTCTAGGTGATGTCACTCTGCAGCATAATGGGGGGTCTCAGGGTCAGACAGTTGGAAGGGCAGCAGTAACGGGGTTTTTATAATCGTAGGGTTTGTTTATCTAAGGCTAACAGATGTTTGGTGCAGTTTCATGGGATATGCAAAGCAGGCAGGCTCCAAATAACTAAAAAGCTTGTTTATTTGGGGATATTGAAAACAATTGCATGTGCCAGAATTTGAGTTCAACAAACATTTATTAAGTGCCTACTCTGCTACTATGTTCTGGGCACTGTGCCAAGAAATGATCTTACAAAGTTGAAGAAGATTCAGTCCCTGGCTGCAAGGGGCTTATGATCCTGGAAGAGGGCCTCTTGAACAGAAGAGTGAGATCCTGAAACAGGAGATAGGAAGCTGTTGATTTTTAATTCTTTGTGGTTTTTCCTGGAATTAGCATCTAAACACTAATAAATATTTTTTGATGGGAATACTAGATCAACACTTGAAAACTGTGTTACAATCCACCTCTACCTGCAATCCCATCATCAACCCCTGAAAACAAGTACAATATTCAATATCATTGTAACTCATGCACACACAGGGTTGGAGTTAGAGGGAAACAGTGGTGGTCCTGGACAGTTATTAGAAAAAACTTCTATCATTATGAAGTCCAAAATTAAACTCATTCTTCACTTCCTTTTCCCTCTGAATCCAGTTAATCTGGCATTGCAACTTATTCTGTCCACCCTACTATTCC
>NW_027411394.1:0-1007 GCF_003265705.2 Callorhinus ursinus
TGAAAGACCTAAATGTGAGACAGGAGTCCAACAAAATCCTAGAGGAGAACACAGGCAGCAATGTCTTTGACCTCAGCTGCAGCAACTTCTTCCTAGAAACATCGCCAAATGCAAGGGAAGCGAGGGCAAAAATGAGCTATTGGGACTTCATCAAGATAAAAAGCTTTTGCACAGCAAAGGAAACAGTCAACAAAACCAAAAGACAACTGACAAATGGGAGAAGATATTTGCAAATGACATATCAGATAAAGGGCTAGTATCCAAATTCTATAACGAACTTTTTAAACTCAACACCCAAAGAACAGATGATCCAATCAAGAAATGGGCAGAAGACATGAACTGACATTTTTCCATAGAAGACATCCAAATGGCCAACAGACACATGAAAAAGTGCTCAACATCACTCGGCATCAGGGAAATCCAAATCAAAACCTCAATGAGATATTACCTCGCACCAGTCAGTCAGAATGGCTAAAGTTAACAAGTCAGGAAACGACAGATGTTGGCGGTGATGTAGAGAGAGGGGAACCCTCCTACACTGTTGGTGGGAATGCAAGCTGGTGCAGCCACTGTGGAAAACAGTATGGAGGTTCCTCAAACAGTTGAAGATAGAGCTACCATACGATCCCGCAATTGCACTACTGGGTATTTACCCCAAACATACAAATGTAGGGTTCAGAAGGGGTATGTGCACCCTGATGTTTCTAGCGGCAATGTCCACAATAGCCAAACTGTGGAAAGAGCCAAGATGTCCATCGACAGATGAATGGATAAAGAAGAGGTGGTATATATACACAATGGAATATTATGCAGCCATTAAAAAGAATGAAATCTTGCCATTTGCAATGACATGGATAGAAGTGGAGGGTGTTATGCTGAGTGAAATAAAGTCAGTCGGAGAAAGACATGTATCATATGAACTCATGGATATGAGGAATTTTTAGTCTCAGGAAATAAACTGAGGGTTGCTGGAGTGGTGGGGGGTGGGAGGGATAGAGTGGCTGGGT
>NW_027411395.1:0-1007 GCF_003265705.2 Callorhinus ursinus
ATATACTTTCCTCTCAGGACTGCCTTTGCTGTATCCCAAAGATTTTGGACAGTTGTGTTTTCATTTTCATTGGTTTCCATGAATTTTTTTAATTCTTCCTTAATTTCCTGGTTGACCCATTCATTCTTAGTAGGATGCTCTTTAGCCTCCATGTATTTGAGTTCTTTCTGACTTTCCCCTTGTGATTGAGTTCTAGTTTCAAAGCATTGTGGTCTGAAAATATGCAGGGAATGATCCCAATCTTTTGGTACGGGTTGAGACCTGATTTGTGACCTAGGATGTGATCAATTCTGGAGAATGTTCCATGGGCACTAGAGAAGAATGTGTATTCCATTGCTTTGGGATGGGATGTTCTGAATATGTCTGTAAAGTCCATTTGGTCCAGTGTTTCATTTAAAGTCTTTATTTCCTTGTTGATCTTTTGCTTAGATGCTCTGTCCATTTCAGTCAGGGGGGTGTTAAAGTCCCCCACTATTATTGTATTGTTGTCAGTGTGTTTCTTTGCTTTTGTTATTAATTCCCTTATATAATTGGCTGATCCCATGTTCGGGGCATAGATATTTATAATTGTTAGATCTTCTTGTTGGATAGACCCTTTAAGTAGGATATAGTGTCCTTCCTCGTCTCTTATTACAGTCTTTGTTTTAAAATCTAATTGGTCTGATATAAGGATTGCCACCCCAGCTGGTGTCCATTAGCATGGTAAATGGTTTTCCACCCCCCTCACTTTCAATCTGGGGGTGCCTTGGGTCTGAAATGACTCTCTTGCAGACAGCATATCGATGGGTCTTGTTTTTTAATCCAATCTGATAGCCTGTGTCTTTTGATTGGGGCATTTAGCCCATTTCCATTCAGGGTGACTATTGAAAGATATGAATTTAGTGCCATTGTATTGCCTGTAGGTGACTGTTACTGTATATTGTCTGTGTTCCTTTCTGATCTATGCTGCTTTTAGGCTCTCTCTTTGCTTAGAGGACCCCTTTCAATATTTCTTGGAGGGCTGGTTT
>NW_027411396.1:0-1007 GCF_003265705.2 Callorhinus ursinus
CGGTTGAGACCTGATTTGTGACCTAGGATGTGATCTCTTCTGGAGAATGTTCCATGGGCACTAGAGAAGAATGTGTATTTTGTTGCTTTGGGATGGAATGTTCTGAATTTATCTGTGAAGTTCATTTGGTCCAGTGTGTCATTTAAAGTCTTTATTTCCTTGTTGATCTTTTGCTTATGTGATCTGTCCACTTCAGTGAGGGAGGTGTTAAAGTCCCCACTATTATTGTAGTGTTGTCAATGTGTTTCTTTGCTTTTGTTATTAATTGGCTTATATAATTGGCTGCTCCCATGTTAGAGGCATAGATATTTACAACTCTTAGATATTCTTGTTGGACAGACCCTTTAAGTATGATATAATGTCCTTCCTCATCTCTTATTATAGTCTTTGGTTTAAAATCTAATTTGTCTGATATAAGGATTGCCACCCCAGCTTTCTTTTGGTGTCCATGAGCATGGTAAATATTTTTCCACCCCCTCACTTTCAATGTGGAGGTGTCTTTGGGTCTAAAATGAGTCTCTTGCAGACGGCATATCAACAAATCTTGCTTTTTTATCCAGTCTGATACCCTGTGTCTTTTCTTTGGGGCATTTAGCCTATTTACATTCAGGGTAACTATTGAAAGATATGAATTACTGCCATTGTATTGCCTGTAAGGTGACTGTTACTGTATATTGTCTGTGTTCCTTTCTGGTCTATGTTACTTTTAGGCTCTCTCTTTGCTTAGAGGACTGCTTTCAAGATTTCTTGTAGGGCTGGTTTCGTGTTTGCAAATTCCTTTAGTTTTTGTTTGTCCTGGAGGTTTTTTATCTCTCCATTTTCAATGACAGCCTAGCTGGATATAGTATTTTGTCTGCATATTTTTTTTAAAGATTTTATTTATTTATTTGAGAGAGAGAGAATGAGAGATAGAGAGCACGAGAGGGAAGAGGGTCAGAGGGAGAAGCAGACTCCCCGCGGAGCAGGGAGCCCGATGTGGGACTCGATCCCAGGACTCCAGAATCATG
>NW_027411397.1:0-1007 GCF_003265705.2 Callorhinus ursinus
ATACTTGAATGTGTGTAATGACCCTGTTTTGTCATTATAATTTTCCCTGATGATTAGCAAGTACATTTCCTTTTCTATTTGCATTTATTTTTTATTTTCAACTTTTAATTGAAGTTTATTTGACACATAATGATACTTTAGTTTCAGGTGTACAACCTATTCAACAACTCTCTATGTTATGCTATACTCACCACAAGTGTAGCTACCCTCTGTCACCATACAACACCATTATGATACACCTGACTATATCCCTTATGCTGTACCTTTTATTCCCTTAACTTACTCATTCCATAACTGGAAGCCTATACCTCCCACTCCCCTTCACTCATTTTGCCCATCCCTACCCCTCTCCTCTGGCAACAGTTTGTTCCCTGTATTTGTGGGTCTGTTCCTGCTTTTATTTGTTTTGCTTTTTAGATTCCACATGTAAGTGAAATCTTATGGTATTTCTCTTTCTCTGTCTGACTTATTTCACTTAGTAAAAACCCTGAGGTTAAATACGTTTTTATGTATTGGCCATTTGGATATGTGAAGTGACTGTTCTTTTAGATTTTCTATCTTTTTATTATTGATTTGTAGGAATTCTTTGGATAGTTCTTTCGTTGAGATAGATAGACAGACACACACACACACACTCACACTCACACACACATTGTGTGCATTGCTTCTCTTCATGGGACTTTTGGTAAAGAGATGCTCTTAAATTTACTATTTTTCAATTTAAACAAATTCTATGAAGGTTAAAACTTTGTCTTATTTTATAGATCTTTTTCCACTCGAAATTCATGATGAGAGGCACCTGGGTGGCTCAGTCCATTGGCATGTGGCTCTTGATTTCACTTCAGGTTATGATTTCAGGGTCATGAGATTGAGCCCCACATCAGGCTCCAGGCTCAGCCAGAGTCTGCTTGAGATTCTCTCTCTTCCTCTCCCTCTGCTCCTCCCCACCCTGACTCACACATGCTGTCTCTCTCAAAAGAAAAAGAAAGCTTTAAAATTCATGCAGA
>NW_027411398.1:0-1007 GCF_003265705.2 Callorhinus ursinus
TGGACTCCTGTCTCACGTTTAGGTCTTTCAACCATTTGGAGTCTATTCTTGTGTGTGGTGTAAGGAAATGGTCCAGTTTCATTCTTCTGCATGTGGCTGTCCAATTTTCCCAACACCATTTGTTGAAGAGACTGTCTTTTTGCCATTGGACATTCTTTCCTGCTTTGTCAAAAATAAGTTGACCATAGAGTTGAGGGTCCATTTCTGGGCTCTCGATTCTGTTCCATTGATCTATGCGTCTGTTTTTGTGCCAGTACCATACTGTCTTGATGATGACAGCTTTGTAATAGAGCTGGAAGTCCGGAATTGTGATGCCGCCAGCTTTGCTTTTCTTTTTCAGTATTCCTCTGGCTATTCGGGGTCTCTTCTGGTTCCATACAAATTTTAGGATTATTTGTTCCATTTCTTTGAAAAAAGTGGATGGTATTTTGATGGGGATTGCATTGAATGTGTAGATTGCTCTAGGTAGCATTGACATCTTCACAATGTTGATTCTCCCAATCCATGAGCATGGAACGTTTTTCCATTTCTTTGTGTCTTCTTCAATTTCTTTCCTGAGTATTTTATAGTTTTCTGAGTACAGATCCTTTGCCTCTTTGGTTAGATTTATTCCTAGGTATCTAATGGTTTTGGGTGCAATTGTAAATGGGATAGACTCCTTGATTTGTCTCTCTTCTGTCTTGTTGTTGGTGTATAGGAATGCCACTGATTTCTGTGCATTGATTTTATATCCTGCTACTTTACTGAATTCCTGTATGAGTTCTAGCAGTTTTGGGGTGGAGTCTTTTGGGTTTTCCACATACAGTATCATATCATCTGCAAAGAGTGAGAGTTTGACTTCTTCTTTGCCGATTTGGATGCCTTTGATTTCTTTTTGTTGTCTGATTGCTGTGGCTAGGACTTCTAATACTATGTTGAATAGCAGTGGTGAGAGTGGACATCCCTGCCGCGTTCCTGACCTTAGGGGAAAGGCTCTCAGCCTTTCCCCATTGAGAATGATACTCGCT
>NW_027411399.1:0-1007 GCF_003265705.2 Callorhinus ursinus
CTGGGCCTTGCAGCACTCCCATCCCACCAGTTCTGCTCAGAATCCCTCCAGGTCACAGACCCACAGTCCTGGCTCCTCAGATGGCCCGGACGATGCACCTTCAAAAAGCAATACCAGTGGGGCAGCAAGACACACTGTGGATTCCAGCAAATCCGCCTCCCAGATACTGAGGGTACTGCTGGACGAGCCGTCTGAAAACAGCCATGTCAGTGTTCCAGGAAGATACCAGAGGCACAGGAGTAACTGAGGAGCATCTGAAGGTCAGGTAGGGGCAGTCAGAGATTCCAGACCCTTCTTCCCGAAAGCTCCTCTTTCCTCAGCCTTTCTTCCAGTGATTCTGCTTGGTTTCTATTTGCACCAACTGTTATCCATTGCCTTAGGCAGCAGAGACTCACGTATGCCTTTAAATGTTTTGGACATTGAATGTCCTCCAGTAGCCACTTCACTACTGGGAAAGTTGGTAGCAAGCAAGAAGTCCCAGAGGACTCCAAGTGTCTGGACTTGGTGTTTCCCTCTCCTGAGATGGGGACACCTGTGGGAGGTGCATGTGGTCAGCTGGGGGAGGGGGGCAGGTACCTGATGTGGACAGATGGGGTATAGGTGAGGCCCGAGACCCCCGGGGTATGTGCCTGGCATCTGGTCTGAACAGGTCTTCAAAGCTGCAGACTGGCTGGGATCATCTTCAGGCTGAGGAGGAATGTGATTGGAGCAGAGGGGACTGAGGAGGTTCGCCTCAGAGAGGAGAAGGCTGAGCCAATCTTTTGGGGGGAAAGTGGGTCAGGTTCAGGCTCACAGGGACAGACCTTGAGGCCATTATGCCATGTGAAATAACTAGTCCCTAAAGGACCGATACCAGAAGACCCCACTTGTGAGGGACGGAGAGCACTCCAATTCACAGAGGTGGAAGGTGCTGCTGGGTGCTGGGGCTGGGGAAGGGGAATGGGGGCTTAGGGTCTCCTGGGTAGAGGTTCAGTTTGGGATGATGAAAACATTGTGGCGATGGATGG
>NW_027411400.1:0-1006 GCF_003265705.2 Callorhinus ursinus
ACGTTGTACCTGGGGACCCAAGAGCTTTGGGATGCTGAAGAATCAAGCAGGTGAGGATGGGTGAGCCCTTGGAAGGGTGTTATGGACAGAGCGAATGGATATATCACAGCTCAGAGCCAAGAGACCTAAAACATCAGAAAAGCTGGAAAAACTTCATGAAACTCTGCATTTTACGGATGTGCGTTGGGGGCTCCAGGAAGCTCCATAAGATAATCTGAAGCGTATTTGTGCCTGAGCTGTCTGATTTTGATTCTCGTGCCCTCAACGTTCCCACTTGGCCTCCCACCTGCTCTTACTCCTCCCTGGTCAGACTCTCTAAGCTTTTGTGTCCTTTCTGTGATGGAGCCTTTTGCTTGATTCCTCACCTTTGTTCCCTGGTCTTGATCTCCTGATCCTGCCCTTACCCACCTCCTTGACCTCAGGTCCCCTAGGTGTTTCTGTTCTTGTCAAGTTCCTCGTATGGGCCTGCTAGTCAACCTGCTTGATCCCAGCCCCTGCTGGGCCACTGCCCTGTGCCTAGCAGCGCTCCTCTGCCTTCACTGGCAGTGAAGAACTTTAGAGAACTTTCCCTTTTTAGAAGAAAGCCAGCCTGTAGAAATTAAGCCCTTCTTTTCTTGCTCCATTTTCAGTGAAACCAGAGGACAGATGGTCATCATCCTCCACGTTGAGGGAAAAAAAAACAAAAAACAAAAACCTCACCAACAATTAAAACTGAAATGACCAGTATGTAAAAATACCATCTCACCAGAATTCCAAAATACAAAATAAATAGCAACTTTTCCTGGTTGCAGCAAGGCTCAGTGTTAGGAGTTCTCTTTTTTTAGAACCACCGGACTAGGATCATAAAACTTTAAGTTAAAAGAAGAGAAATGATTTCTTTCATTTTTTTTTTGACGAAGGGTGTGGAAGGTACTAATTTTTACGACCTTCTCTGTCTTTCCATGGCAGGGCCTTTTGTCCCATTGTCTTCAGGAGAGAGTCTCATTAGAGCCTGTGCTGTCTGAGC
>NW_027411401.1:0-1006 GCF_003265705.2 Callorhinus ursinus
ATACATATATCACTCTGTTGTACACCGAAAGGAATAGAATGTTACCTGTCAATTATATCTCAATCTTTAAAAATAAATGAAGAAAACAGGAATTGGCAAAATGTAAAGTCAGTGTGACCGAAAATAACTGCTTTTACACATGTACTTGTATGAGAACCACGGAAAATGGAAGTCAAAGAAATAAGCTCTGGTTGTGAAAATCAGGGAAGACTTCACAGAGGAGGAATTACATTGATTTAAGAACAGAAGTTTTCCAGGTTTAGAGGGTACATCCTGTTAGGAGAGCATGTACAACACACGTCTCAATCTGGACACTGCAAATAATCTTCTTTGCTTTAAACAAATCATAATCATTCGAGAGACATGAAAGCCACTTCTCCCTCCTAGACTCAAGAGACTCTTCTCCTTTTACCCAGCTAATCTGTACAATATCCACTCCTCAAGACTCAGCCCCAGACCCAAAACTCTGTGTGTCCTCTTCTGGTCAGTCCACTCCCCCCACCACTGTCTGCTTCACATGGCTGGCATGTTAGTGAAGACTGTAGTCTCCAATCCCACCTATGAGTTCCCTGTCATATTTATTTTAGTTTGCTTTGTGTGCTTTTTCTCTCTAATGCACTGAAGCCTCATGCTTTTCATGGTTTGTCAACAAAGGTATGAAAATACTCAGGAAATAATTTATTCTACAAATGACATCTTATAACAAATAAAGATGTATTACAAGTGTAAATTAAACTTCAAATCACACAGATATTGCAATGAAATACATAGGTGGTAGGGCTCAACTTGGACTCTTCCCATGAACTTAAAAATACACTTGTTTCTCCTTAAAGTGAAAATTAGCGCAGTTCCTCCAATTTCCTTCATTGTGTCTTCACCAGATCACCTTCCCAACACTAACCTTTCTTAGAAAAGCGATGGAGAACTCATTGTCAAGAAAGAGCAATATTGTCCAGCACCATGCTAATATCTCCACCCTCAAAGGCTACCTGTAATACAAGTTCCC
>NW_027411402.1:0-1006 GCF_003265705.2 Callorhinus ursinus
ATACATAGAAACATTACTTGTATATATTTTGATGTGGATTTCTTTGATTTATCCTATTTAGTGAAATGAATTTTTTGGATATGTTCATTAGTGTTTCAATAAAACTTGATAAGTTTTCAGCAATTATTTCTTTTTTTAAAAGATTTTATTTATTTATTTGAGAGAGAGAATGAGATAGAGAGAGAGCATGAGAGGGGAGAGGGTCAGAGGCAGAAGCAGACTCCCTGCCGAGCAGGGAGCCCAATGCGGGATCCGATCCCATGACTCCAGGATCATTACCTGAGCCGAAGGCAGTCGCTTAACCAACTGAGCCACCCAGGCACACTCAGCAATTATTTCTTTGAATATTTTTCAGCTTCTGTCTCCTCCTTCTGGTATTTCCATAATGTGTACCTTGGTGTGCTCAGTGGTGTTCCACATCTGTGGCTCTGTTCCTTTACTTTCCTTTTTTCCCTCTCAGTTCTTCAAACTGCATTATCCATCTTTAAGCTTATGGACTAAGTTTTTCTTTTAATTCGAATCTACTGTTGAGCCCCTCAACTCCAGAAATTCCATTTGGTTTATTATTTTAAGATTTTATTTATTTATTTATTTGACAGAGAGAGACAGCGGGAGAGGGAACACAAGCAGGGGGAGTGGGAGAGGGAGAAGCAGGCTTCCCACCAAAAAGGGAGCCTGATGCGTGGCTGGATCCCAGGACTCTGGGATCATGACCTGAGCCGAAGGCAGATGCTTAACGACTGAGCCACCCAGGCGCCACCCCATTTGGTTTATTTTTTATTTTTTATTTTTTTATTTTTTTTTATTTTTTATTGTTATGTTAATCACCATATATTACATCATTAGTTTTTGATGCAGTATTCCATGATTCATTGTTTGTTCATAACACCCAGTGCTCCATGCAGAACGTGCCCTCCTCAATACCCATCACCAGGCCAACCCATCCCCCCACCCCCCTACCCTCTAAACCCTCAGTTTGTTTTTCAGAGTCCATCATCTCTCATGG
>NW_027411403.1:0-498 GCF_003265705.2 Callorhinus ursinus
CTTACCTGGTAGCTCCGCTTCTCTGACTCCCCCCGTGCCTGTCCCCCACTTGGACTTGCATGCGTGTGGTCTCTCCCTGTGGAACCCAGTGACTTGGAGCATGGTTTGGACCAGAGTCCACTGAAACCTTT
The DNA here is from genome assembly GCF_003265705.2 of Callorhinus ursinus. Lineage (NCBI taxonomy): Eukaryota > Metazoa > Chordata > Mammalia > Carnivora > Otariidae > Callorhinus > Callorhinus ursinus. The sequence continues at coordinate 132 of NW_027411403.1, forward strand.
CTCTGGCCTTGAGTTGTGAGCAATGCATTGCCCTTTGGGGTTTGTCTTCCAGCGTTCTGCATTTCCCTGGTTTCTGTGTGGGCCACAGGAGGAACCAGCCCTGTCCTGTCTGGGGTCAGGCTGAGGTCGCCCAGCAGGAACAGGGGTCCCGGCCCCGAGATTATGCTCATAATTCCTAAAAAGTGGCCTCTCTGATTACGTCTGATCTGTAATCCCCCCAGGCATTTCAATATGGAATAAGGGAAATTCTGTGTCCAATAAACACAGAAGGAAACGAGGTCCCTTTGAAAATAGGGGGCAGACACAAAGGCCCCTATTGCGTGATTCCACGTACAGGAAACACCCAGGAAAGGAACAGAGAGAGAAA
>NW_027411403.1:508-1006 GCF_003265705.2 Callorhinus ursinus
CTTACCTGGTAGCTCCGCTTCTCTGACTCCCCCCGTGCCTGTCCCCCACTTGGACTTGCATGCGTGTGGTCTCTCCCTGTGGAACCCAGTGACTTGGAGCATGGTTTGGACCAGAGTCCACTGAAACCTTTCTCTGGCCTTGAGTTGTGAGCAATGCATTGCCCTTTGGGGTTTGTCTTCCAGCGTTCTGCATTTCCCTGGTTTCTGTGTGGGCCACAGGAGGAACCAGCCCTGTCCTGTCTGGGGTCAGGCTGAGGTCGCCCAGCAGGAACAGGGGTCCCGGCCCCGAGATTATGCTCATAATTCCTAAAAAGTGGCCTCTCTGATTACGTCTGATCTGTAATCCCCCCAGGCATTTCAATATGGAATAAGGGAAATTCTGTGTCCAATAAACACAGAAGGAAACGAGGTCCCTTTGAAAATAGGGGGCAGACACAAAGGCCCCTATTGCGTGATTCCACGTACAGGAAACACCCAGGAAAGGAACAGAGAGAGAAA
>NW_027411404.1:0-1006 GCF_003265705.2 Callorhinus ursinus
CAGATACTTGATCTCTGCAAGCGCAACTTAGAGAGGAAATGAGCTAGTGTTTAGGGAAGTTGGAAATTTTAATTTTCCACATCTGTAACCTAGGCAAGGAGCCTCACGTTTGTGTGTCTCATTATCCTCGAATGTAAATGATGATGATGGAAACTCCGTCTTGGTGTTGAGTGACAACCCAATGAGTTGGGACAGGTAAAAGTTGAGAACAGTGCATGGTCCACAGTAAATACTCAAGAAATGTCAAGTATTATGACTATTATAACAATTCTTCCATTTGGGAGATAAGTCAAGACCCACTGCACCTGTGGCGGTGAAGGTTTCCATCATTTCATTTCTCCGTGGAAGGCAGAATCAGCAAGAGCTTCTTAGATGGACTCACGGCCTAGGATTCCTTGCACTCTCTCTAGTTTGCGGACACTTCTAAGAGGTAATTCTGCTTCTATGGTAGAAGAATCAGTGTTGAGGTGCCTGGGTGGCTCAGTTGGTTAAGCGTCTGCCCCCGGCTCAGGTCCTGATCTCAGGGTCCTAGGATTGAGTCCCAAATCAGGCTCCCTGCTCAGGAGGGAGTCTGCTTGTCCCTCTGCTCCTCTCCCTGCTTGTTGTCTCTCTCTGTCTGTCTGTCCCTTCAAATAAATCTTTAAAAAAAAAAGAAGAAGTAGAATCAGTGTTGGTGGGGGAATATCAGAGTCAAGAGTTGCAGTATCGCTAGAATAAGTGCTTGGGAAACCAGCTTGTACCAACTTGCAGAAGCCGATTGTTAAGTTTTTGAGAATTTTGCAAGTTGGTTGTTGCCATTATTAACAATGAAATCATATAATCATACAAATAAGTGAATAATATAAAAGTAAGGTAATAAACACTTAAAACTCAGCATTTCAAATTATTTTACTATTATGTATGCTCTTGAGGTTATTCTTACCTGTTGTATCTTTGGGGTGGAAATACAATATAATGTGCTCTTCCCAACATTCAGTGGTGTCACATTGGTAGCTTGAAATCAGCC
>NW_027411405.1:0-1006 GCF_003265705.2 Callorhinus ursinus
AGGTAGAATAATATAAACAGCAAATTAAATAATACAGTATTGGAGTATCATCCGAAGTATCAAATAAATATATGTGAGTCTATACTGCAAAAATAATAAATAGGGGGAAAGTGACAAATACTCCCCACAGAAGAATTATCATTTTTTAAAGTTTTATCTATTTATTTGAAAGAGAGAGAGCACAAGTGGGAGAGGCAGAGGGAGAGAATCCTCAAGCAGACTCCCCTCTGAGCACAGAGCCTGACGAGGTGCTCAAATCCATGACCCTGAGATCACGAACTGAGCCCAAACCAAGAGTCGAACGCCCAACCAACTGCACCACCCAGGCGCCCCAGAAGAATTCTAAGTAGTATATGTAGATACTACACCTCGCAGGAGCTGACACTTCATCAACACCCCCCCCAAGTGTGCGCTAAACAGAGCAACTCAATTTCAAAGAATAAAGGATGGAGAGGGAACTGTCAATAAACCTGGAAAACACTACCCTGCCCTAGGGCCCAAGGTTTAGTTTCACCCCTGATGTCACGTGTATGCCTTAGACTCCCCCATAAGAGTGAGGAGAAGGGTACTTCATCTCCATGGAATTCTTTGAAAACCTCATAATCCCAATAACCATTAGAAAAACATAAAACAATTCAAATTGACGGATATTCTACCAAACATCTAATCAGTATTCCTCAAAACAGTCAAGGCCATATATATGCAAAGCAACACTGAGCAACTATCACAGAGCACAAGAGATTAATGTGACCTGAAACATAGAAGCAATGTGGTACCCTGGATCAGACCTTGGAACAGGAAAATGACTATCATGGAAAAAATGGAAAAATATTAATAAAGTCTGGAGTTTAGCTAATAATAATGTACAAGTGTTGATTCCTTAAATTTGACATACATACCGTGGTAATGTAAGATTTTAATGACAGGGGAACATATCAACTGTCAAACCCAGGGGAACCTATCAACTGTTTCAACCCGGTTGAAAATGGGTGAAGGGCAGGTGGGA
>NW_027411406.1:0-1006 GCF_003265705.2 Callorhinus ursinus
ATGTTTTCCTCTTCCATGAACCACATTCTGATATTAGAAATTATGTTTTAAAGTAAAATTCAGCCTCAGAGCTGTAACAGGGTGCCCTGCCCTTTGTGAGAGGGACACATGGAGAAGGAGTGTAGGTTTTTTAGGAGTTCGTGGAGAGGCTTATCGTGCTCCCAAAGGAAATCGAGGCACCTGTCAGCCTTCCCTGAGGGGGCTGCTTACCTGGTGGCCCATCCTGGGCTCCGGAAGCTTGACCCGGTGAGTCACTTGTGACTTGAGCTGGGGAATTTATGAAGAAAATGGAAGGAATCCTGGAGGGTGCCTGCAACCTTTGTACTAGGACAACTCCTTGTAGCAAAGGGACTCATCACCCGTGAGGTGTGTTGGGATCCCTGAGGGAAAGGGCTTCGCTTCGTGGGCTGAGGTTGTGTCCTCATCCTTATCTGTACCAGAGCCATGTTGTGTGGCTATGGAGATCCAGACGCTTATGTGAACATGTCATTATTATTATTATTATTATTATTATTATTATTATTATTATTATTTTAAGAAAGCAATATAGACATTGACTTCGAAATAGGAACATCAAAAGGAAAAACACAAGATCATATATATATAATAATTGAACTTGTGGTATCGCTCATTACTATGGTAATGTAGGGCTGCCTGTATGAGAAAGATGAAGGAATTATATTTTGATAGAAGTGTGCTGTGCATACGTAGTGTTTTATTCTGTCATTTGCCTTATTTTTCTAAAGGGAATATGGAGTGGTGACTGGAGCTTGGTTCCTGAATTTAAGGAATGGGAGACAAGTGAATTGAAAGAGCAGTGTTGATGCTGACATGATGCTCAGTGTCCACTGAGCAAAGGTTTGAAGCATGGAATTGGAAGTCTTTGTGTTCAGCGAGGATATTGCCTGAGGTTCCGGCACATGGAATCACCTGGCTGGTGTGCCTAATCGGGCCACTTCCTGCCTTTCTAAGGGCAGCTTGAAAGTGGCTTGAAACCCTAGGGCAT
>NW_027411407.1:0-1006 GCF_003265705.2 Callorhinus ursinus
TCTTCTGGGATCCTAATTATTCTAATATTGTTTCGTCTTATGGTATCGTTATCTCTCGAATTCTGCCCTCTTGATCCTGTAGTTGTTTCTCTCTTTTTTCCGCCTCTTTATTTTCCATCATTTGGTCTTCTATATCGCTGATTCTCTCTTCTGCTCATTTATCCTAGCAGTTAGTGTCCCCATTTTTGATTGCACGTCATTAATAGCCTTTTTAGTTCTTTTATTTCTCCAGGAAGGGTTTCTCTAATAACTTCCATGTTTTTCAAGCCCAGCTAGTATCTTTGAAGTCATGATTCTGAACTCTAGGTTCAACATCATACGAATGTCCGTATTGAGTAAGTTCCTGGCTGACGGTTCTATCTCTTCTTCTTTTTGCTGAGGTGATTTTTTTCGTCTTGTCATTTTGTTCAGAGGAGAACAGATGAATGAGAGAACAAAATGCTAACAGGTTAACAACGTCCCCAGCAAATATACTCTATACAAATCAGAAAAGACCTGAAACCAGGGGAAAAGAAAGGGAAAGAAAGAAAAAAAAAACAAAAAGAAAAAGATAAATACAAAAACAGAACAATACTAAAAAAACAGAACATGATCAAATATAATCAGGCTAGGGCGCGGAGCAAGATGGCGGAGGAGTAGGAGACCTGGATTTCATCTGGTCCCAGGAATTCAACTGAATAGGGATCAAACCATTCTGAACACCTATGAACTCAACAGGAAATCGAAGATAAGAATAGTAACAACACTCTGAACAGAAAAGCGACCACTTTCTGGAAGGTAGGACGTGCGGAGAAGTGAATCTGAGGCAATATTCGGGAGGGTAGACGGCGAGGAAGGGGGCCTCGGTCGGCCACTTCTGGCAAGTGCGAGAGCCGCGGAGCACAAAATCAGAACTTTTAGAAGTCGGCTCTGCTGAGGGACGTCGCTCAAGTGGCTAAGTGAGGGGTGGAACCCTCGCAGGCTGTGTGGTCTCAGAACCCTTGGGGAAAGACCGGGGGTGCCTGAA
>NW_027411408.1:0-323 GCF_003265705.2 Callorhinus ursinus
TATAAGGGTAACTACTATGAAGGGATAAAATATGACTCTAAAAATGAAAAATGAAAAATGTTGTTTTTTTTTTAGGAGAGATTGATAAGATGTTTTGAAAAAGGGAAAAGGAAAAAGAAAAAAAAACAGTTAACACAAATTAACTTTGATGAACTAATGAATCATGGTAAAAAAAAGCCATGAATTCTATGTGCAGTATTCCCCTAGCGCTGGAGTTCTCCCGTTCTCCTTGATTGGTAAACTTGGTCTCGGCTTGCTGGCTGTTCGTGCTGGTCTTCTGGGGGAGGGGCCTGTTGCTGTGGTTCCCAAATATCTTTGCCGGA
>NW_027411408.1:423-1006 GCF_003265705.2 Callorhinus ursinus
CCAAACCCAGCAGATCCCTGCGGTGCGTTCCCGCGCCGCTCCTCCCAGGGGAGGAAGGGGAGTCTACCCGGATCTGCCGCTTGTTGGGTCCCTGCTGCAGGAGCAGTGCCCCGACTGGGCCGCGGGTCACAGTTTATGGCAACCCCGAGCTGAGAGCCCGCGCCTCGGCTCCGTCTCTGCGGCCGGCTTCCCCTTTCCGATACCTGGGAGCTCTGGCGCACTCAGGCACCCCCGGTCTTTCTGTGACCCCGAGGGTCCTGAGACCCCACTGTCCCCGAGGGTTCCAGCCCCGCTTAGCCACTGCAGCGACGTCCCTCCGCCGAGCCAACTTCTAAAAGGTCCGATTTTGTGCTCCGCGGCTCTAGCACTTGCCAGAAGCGGCCGGCGGAGGCCCCTCCCCCGCCGTCTATCCTCCCGAATATTGCCTCGGATTCACTTCTCCGCACGTCCTACCTTCCAGTAAGTGGTTGCTTTTCTGTTCAGAGTGTTGTTACTACTCTCCTCTTCGATCTCCTGTTGAGTTCGTAGGTGTTCAGAATGGTTTGATCCCTATTCAGCTGAATTCCTGAGACCAGACGAAATC
>NW_027411409.1:0-1005 GCF_003265705.2 Callorhinus ursinus
CTCCCAGGTCGTTAAGTAGTGCTCTCCTTAGAGAGCTCTCATCTCTCTTGGCAGGCCCTGTCATGAGTAGTCAAGAGCAAAGAACACCAGCTGGAGCCAGTGGAAACCCAAAATGATGGACTCCAGCAGAGCACAGACTATTTCTCTCTGGGAAAACTAGGGAAGCTTGAATCCGTATCAGACTGCAGATAGCATTGCTTCCGTTGCACCAGGATCTGGTAGCATCTCCACTTGCCCCAAACACTGCACGTTCAGAGGCTCCATGCGTTTCCTTTAAGGGTGTTTATCCCTTGTGCCCACAAGCAACTAAGAGTGTCGACCAACCATCGCCACATACATGGAGATGGCCAACGAGCAATTTCCACTCACATGCCTCCTATCGAAGCTGTGTGATTTCAGGCCCCTAGCTGGCTCCACAAGTGTTGTTTCACAAGCAGCCTGGGAGCTGCCAGGGTGTCAGTGGAAATGTGCTCCACAGATGCTAAGGGATTTGAGACACCAAACTAAGAGGCTAAATAATCCCAAATGTCAGGGGGAAGTTTGAAAATACCAGGACACTTACAAAATCAAAATTTTTAAAAATTTAAAATAAAAATGAAAGGGAAAAATGAAAGCACTCAAATGAAAAATGTTGAAAGTCCAATACATAAAAAATAAATGTAAACAAACAAAAGAAGTTAGAAAATAATGTAATGCAAGCAAAGGAATTTAATTAGGAGGCTCACCTTGGGTGGCCAAATGTGACTCGAGTTCCAAATATAGAACATGGAGGACATCGAAATCTGAAGGGATTGTTGAAGGGTCTCCACTGGGTCCAGTCCTACACAGAGTCCCCAGAGTCTCAACACCATGATTTGATGTCAGGGCTGTAATCCTTGAGAAAAAACTAGTGGGAGTGGGAAAGCGACTTTGCATCCAGAGGAGAAGGGGCAGGGCACGTCCACCTGCCCAGGGTTCGCAATTGGCTCAAGTGGTCCCGATGTCCTCCTGAAGAACTCTTGTGCC
>NW_027411410.1:0-1005 GCF_003265705.2 Callorhinus ursinus
TTGTTTTTATCCTTTTTTTTCCTTTTTTTTTCTCTTTCTTTTTTCTTTCTTTCCCTTTCTTTTCCCCTGGTTTCAGGTCTTTTCTGATTTGTATACAGTATATTTGCTGGGGACGTTGTAAACCTGTTAGCATTTTGTTCTCTCATTCATCTATTCTCCTCTGGACAAAATGACAAGACGAAAGAAATCACCTCAGCAAAAAGAACAAGAGGTAGTACCGTCAGCCAGGGACCTACTCAATACGGACATTAGTACGATGTCCGACCTAGAGTTCAGAATCATGACTTTAAAGATACTAGCTGGGCTTGAAAAGAGCATGGAAGTTATTAGAGAAACCCTTTCTAGAGAAATAAAAGAACTAATATCTAACCAAATCAAAATCAAAAAGGCTATTGATGAGGTGCAATCCAAAATGGGGGCACTAACTGCTAGGATAAATGAGGCAGAAGAGAGAATCAGTGATATAGAAGACCAAATGATAGAAAATAAGGAGGCTGAGAAAAAGAGAGAGAAACAATTACAGGATCACGAGGGCAGAATTCGAGAGATAAGTGATACGATAAGACGAAACAACATTAGAATAATTGGGATCCCAGAAGAAGAAGAGAGAGAGAGAGGGGCAGAAGGTATATTGGAGCAAATTATAGCAGAGAACTTCCCTAATGTGAGGAAGGAAACAGGCATTAAAATCCAGGAGGCACAGAGAACCCCTCTCAAAATCAATAATAATAGGTCAACACCCCGACATCTAATAGTAAAACTTACGAGTCTCAGAGACAAAGAGAAAATCCTGAAAGCAGCTTGGGAGAAGAGATATGTAACCTACAATGGTAGAAACATTAGATTGGCAACAGACCTATCCACAGAGACCTGGCAGGCCAGAAAGGACTGGCAAGATATCTTCAGAGCACTAAACGAGAAAAATATGCAGCCAAGAATACTATATCCAGCTAGGCTGTCATTGAAAATAGAAGGAGAGATAAAAAGCTTCCAGAACAAACAAAA
>NW_027411411.1:0-1005 GCF_003265705.2 Callorhinus ursinus
TGGGTTTTCAAAGGAGCAGCTTCCTATCCTAGAGGTGTGGGAGTGGGTAATATCCTTACACTTCGAGAAAATCTGTGAAGCATGCACCGTACAGAGAACCACCAACTTCTCAAGCGAGAAGCATTCTAGCATGTATGTTCTGAAGCTTCGAAAACAAGTGCTCTCTTTCGCTCTGTGAATACAGTCTCTGGGGAATACAAATTTTTTCTCAGAGGAAGCTTGTCACAGCGAGAAGCTTTGTGGCATTTTTTTCTACGGATACGAGGATGTGTGGTAGCATTCGATAGGTGCCGTGTCATTGACCTGGAGACACAATCCTGCGAAGTGGCCGCTTCGGCCCCAGTGTGCTTTTCAGCAAGAAGCTTCTTGCCTGAAAGTGTGAAAGCATCACTAAAATGCCACATCCTTCCCTCTGAGAAAACGGAAGGTGGACCATGATACTTTCCACGAACATGCAGTTTCCAGAAGAGAAAAGCGTTATCTAACAGATATTTTGTAGTACAGACAGGTCGAGTTATCCTGACACTTAGAAAAAAGTCTGTGGAGAATGCCCCTTTCAGAGTATGACCTGTGTCTCTAGCGAGAAGCCCTCTAAAATGTATGTGTGGAGGTTTCAGGAGGGTGCCGTATCCGTCCATCAGTGAAAACACACTGTCTAGAACAATGTTCCGGGAATCTCTTGTTTACAGAAGGTACATGGGACACCTAACCATTGCCAGAGGACTCAGCCTGCCACTGAAAAGTAAACCCTGCTGTTGGGATCTCCGATAGGTGTTCCGAGCAGGAGAACTGTGCCCATCCATCCCAACGAACCCCAAGTTCAATATGCCCAGGCTGCAATCCCTGAGCCTGACATTCCGCCCTGACCCATGGCTTCAACTCTGACCCCAGGAGTCTCATCACAGCGCCGGCACATCAGCCTTCTCATGGCCCTAAGCCCTAAGCCTAACCCTAGGTTGGCTTCTGAGCGCTCTGTCCCTAGAGCCTGGCTCCATAGCCCCAAGG
>NW_027411412.1:0-1005 GCF_003265705.2 Callorhinus ursinus
TGATTAACAGCTGAATTATCATCAGAAACAATGAAAGCCAGAAGATACTGGATTTAAATATTTAAAGTGTTGAAAGAAAAAAAAGTGTTATAAAGATACTTTCCATAAACAAAAACTGACAGAATGTGTTGCTATCAGACACAATTAAAATAAGTGTTAAAGGAGATCTTTCAGGCTGAAAAGAAATGATATCAGATAGTGGCTTATATATACAGGAAGGGATGAAGAACACTGGAAATGGTAAAATATGTATTTTTTTTCCTGTTATGGCAGTTTAAGTCACCTAAGAATTAGACACCTAGATGGGTTTAGATGTGATAGATTATTTCAAGGAAATGTTTATGAAGAATTAATAAGGGGAGTACTTGAGTAGGGAGAGAGCCTTCAGACTACAGTGCAGGTCCAACATCTGTGAATAGAGAGAACAAAAGATGGATGGAAACGTAATGTAATAATTATATTAACAAAAGATGGATTGAAAAAGCTCAGCCTACAGTACAGTTCTGAGAAAATCTCAGCCAAGCTGCCTGTCAATTCCACCTTGAGAAGGAATGCACCAGCACTAATATTTCCAGCTTGCTCAGTCACTGATTATGAGCAGCCTAGGGGAGGCATGACCTCAGGGTTCATGGGAACAGCACCTGGAAGTATCAGTTAACTATGATCCCCTCAGTATGTAGTCTTAAAGGAGATCAAATCAATGCATCTCCACAGTCATCATGCTTGATTTCTTCAAAGATATATGGCTATTTAAAGCAAAAGTCTTATCACAAGTGTTATATATATAACATAACTGTGTAATATATAGATATAAATGTAGATACAGGTATAGAGAGCTACAGACAGGTGTTATAGGTAATATAGGAATATAGATAGGTGTTATAGGTAATATAAGTATTTATCTGTTGATTGATGGCAATATATATGGTAAAATAGTACAGGTGGAAAAGACAAACTGAAATAAAACATGTAAGAACATCATAGTAAAATTGCTGAAAGCCAAAA
>NW_027411413.1:0-1005 GCF_003265705.2 Callorhinus ursinus
TGATTAACAGCTGAATTATCATCAGAAACAATGAAAGCCAGAAGATACTGGATTTAAATATTTAAAGTGTTGAAAGAAAAAAAAGTGTTATAAAGATACTTTCCATAAACAAAAACTGACAGAATGTGTTGCTATCAGACACAATTAAAATAAGTGTTAAAGGAGATCTTTCAGGCTGAAAAGAAATGATATCAGATAGTGGCTTATATATACAGGAAGGGATGAAGAACACTGGAAATGGTAAAATATGTATTTTTTTTCCTGTTATGGCAGTTTAAGTCACCTAAGAATTAGACACCTAGATGGGTTTAGATGTGATAGATTATTTCAAGGAAATGTTTATGAAGAATTAATAAGGGGAGTACTTGAGTAGGGAGAGAGCCTTCAGACTACAGTGCAGGTCCAACATCTGTGAATAGAGAGAACAAAAGATGGATGGAAACGTAATGTAATAATTATATTAACAAAAGATGGATTGAAAAAGCTCAGCCTACAGTACAGTTCTGAGAAAATCTCAGCCAAGCTGCCTGTCAATTCCACCTTGAGAAGGAATGCACCAGCACTAATATTTCCAGCTTGCTCAGTCACTGATTATGAGCAGCCTAGGGGAGGCATGACCTCAGGGTTCATGGGAACAGCACCTGGAAGTATCAGTTAACTATGATCCCCTCAGTATGTAGTCTTAAAGGAGATCAAATCAATGCATCTCCACAGTCATCATGCTTGATTTCTTCAAAGATATATGGCTATTTAAAGCAAAAGTCTTATCACAAGTGTTATATATATAACATAACTGTGTAATATATAGATATAAATGTAGATACAGGTATAGAGAGCTACAGACAGGTGTTATAGGTAATATAGGAATATAGATAGGTGTTATAGGTAATATAAGTATTTATCTGTTGATTGATGGCAATATATATGGTAAAATAGTACAGGTGGAAAAGACAAACTGAAATAAAACATGTAAGAACATCATAGTAAAATTGCTGAAAGCCAAAA
>NW_027411414.1:0-1005 GCF_003265705.2 Callorhinus ursinus
GAGCATGATAAAATTGTAATCAAAAATGTCTTTGGCTGGGAATATCCTGGAATCCTGGTGTGAGAAGACTGTATGGTCTGAAAATCAAACCTAATAGACCGAGACGTACAAATCCTCCCTGGTTGAGGATAAAGCAAACCCATCCCGACTCAGTCCTGCTGTCAATTCTTACCAATGCCCCAGGCTACTCCTCTGCCCCTGCACAGTCCCCTAGATGGGCTGGCACCATGTGGTGGACACAGTAGGCTCCACGAAGGCATGTCAGAGTGTCCCCTGACCCGGGAAGGTCGATGCAGCCCTCTGATGTGCTCTGACCAGTGAGATGTGAGTGGGAGTGAGGCGTGCCACCTCGAACAGATCACTTGGGAGAACTGGATCTGGCACCCCCTCTGTCCATCTCCTCTAGCACCTGGCAGTTACCTATGTTGGTTGTTCTTTCATCTTTCTCCCAGGAAGACAATGCGGACATGTGGCAGGAGCAAAAAAGATACTTCCCTAGTAGGAGCCACTAAGACGAGGAGAGTCTAGTTACTCACAGTAACATCAGCCCCTCCTAACTGGCATGCATCCTCCAGTCCACTCTCTAGCAGGCAGCAGAGCCTTACGTGCGAAGCATGGACTCTGTCGTCAGATACACGTGGGTTTGATTTCAGCTCTGCCGTTTTCTTCACTCCAACTTCAGGCAAGTTGTTGTGAGTCTCTGAGTCTCCCCTGTTTCCATTCTGTCAAATGGATGATTATACCATCTCAGGTTTGGGGAGGGATTAAATGAAATCATAATTCATGGAAAGTTTTGAGTCCCACGCCAGGCACACAGAGTAAATGTTCAATAAATATTAGCTCTCTACCTTTATGTGTCAAAGGTAAACACTCAGAAAACACAGCAAAGTAATAGTACAAAACAAAGACAGGTTAACTTTGGGGCCTGTGTAGCCCCTCAAACTTTGTTTTTCAACAAACAGCATGATATTTACATTCCTTCACAGCCTTTTTCCTCCCAACAAG
>NW_027411415.1:0-1005 GCF_003265705.2 Callorhinus ursinus
GATACCTGGGAGCTCTGCCACACTCAGGCATCCCCGGTCTTTCTGTGACCCCGAGGGTCCTGAGACCACACTGTCCCGCGAGGGTTCCACCCCCCGCTTAGCTACTGGAGCAACGTCCCTCAGCGGAGCTGACTTCTAAAAGTTCCGAATTTGTGCTCCGCGGCTCTCTCACTTGCCAGAAGCGGCCGTCGGAGGCCGCCTCCCCGCCGTCTATCCTCCTGAATATCGCCTCACATTCACTTTTCCACACTTCCTACCTTCCAGTAAGTGGTCGCTTTTCTGTTCAGAGAGTTGTTGCTATTCTTCTCTTGGATCTCCTGTTGAGTTCGTAGGTGTTCAGAATGGTTTGATCCCTATTCAGCTGAATTCCTGAGACCAGATGAAAGCCAGGTCTCCTACTCCTCCACCATCTTGCTCCGCCCCCCGAACATGGTTACATTTTTAAAAATCATTTGTGATGATAAGTTGATACCCAGTTTCTCCAGTTAAGACAGAGAGACACATACCGTATGGTAATGTAATTCTTTGAAAGCAAAGTTCTAAAGCAGTAACAAAAGTAACACATTATGAATTTTATATTGAATGTCACTCATCTTCTGCCTGTGTACGGACAGGCTATCCACTTCCATCCAAGCCCTGCACTTGGTGTCCCCCTCACCGAATACTTAGGTGGCGGTGACGAGGACACAGAAGTGTGTGCTGCGGTTCTTGCAGTACAGTGAGTAGATTTCCACACAAAGACCCTCACAGACACAGCAGCTACGTGTATTAACTGTACAGCATGGTGATTATTCACTCTTCGTTAAGTGGATGGGGATCATCATAAAGGTCTTCGTCCTTGTTGCCTTTATGTTCAGGAGGCCGCGGAGGCGGAGAGAGAAGACGGGTGGGTCTTGCTGTCTCGGGGGGTAGACGTGGAGGATGGAGAAGAGGCGACAGGAGAGACACTCAGTGTAACGTGATGGAAATACCTTGTAATTTCTGCCTGACTTTTGCTTTTTCATT
>NW_027411416.1:0-1005 GCF_003265705.2 Callorhinus ursinus
TAGGAATAAACCTAAGCAAAGAGGTAAAGGATCTATACTCTAGAAACTATGGGACACTTATGAAAGAAATAGAGGAAGACACAAAGAGATGGAAAAATATTCCATGATTATAGATTGGAAAAACAAACATTATTAAAGTATCTGTGTTGCCCAGAGAAGTCTACACATTCAAATAATCCCTATCGAAATATAATTGACATTTTTCACAGAGCTCAAACAAACATCCTAAAATTTGTATAGAACCGGAAATGTTTTCAAATCACCACGGGATATTTGAAAATGAAAATCAAAGCTGTGGGCATCATGTTGCCTGATTTCAGGCTATACTGAAAGCCTGTGACACCAAGACAGCATGGTACTAGCACAAAAACGATACATAGATCAATGGAACAGAACAGAGTCTGTAAATGAACCCTCAAATCTATGGCCAACTAATCTTCGCAAAAACAGGAAATAGCCAGTGGAGAAAAAAGACAGTCTCTTCAATAAATGGCGCTGGAAAAATTGGACAGTCACATGCAGAAGACTGAAACTGGATCATTTTCTTACATCATACACAAAGATAAAATCAAAATGGATGAAAGACCTCAATTTGAGACAGGAATCCATCAACATTCTTGAGGAGAACATAGGTAGTAACTTCTTCGATAACAGCCACAGCAACTTGGTTCAAGACCCTTCTCTAAAGGCAAGGAAAACAAAAGCAAAAAATGAACTTTTGGGACTTGATTAAGATAAAAAGCTTCTGCACAGCAAAGGAAGTAATCAACACAATTGAGAGGCAACCAACAGAATGGGAGAGACATTTACAAATGACATTACGGATAAATGGCTAGTAGCTAATATCTATAAAGAAATTTCTCAAACTCAACACCCAAAAAACAAATAATCCAGTGAACAAATGGCCAGAAGACATGAAGAGACCCTTCTCCAAAGAAGATGTACAAATGGCTAAGACACACATGAAAAAAATGTTCAACATCACTAGCCATCAGAGAAATTCAA
>NW_027411417.1:0-1005 GCF_003265705.2 Callorhinus ursinus
GAAGTTCACTTCTCACCCCCAAAGGAGCTTCCTCCTGATTCCATCCATTTATGCCCAGGTGTTATGAGCACACTGCCTTGACTGAGCTCAGCCCAGGAGCCACAGATCTAGGCCTTTCCCATTCCAGCACAGGGGTGGTCAGCTGTGGGCACCAGCTCACTGGGATGTGCACATCACCTGAGCTTAAAACTCACATCCCTGGAGCAAATCCCAGGTGAGAATTGACTTGAATGCTCACTTCTCGACAGCGTTGGAAGGCACCCAATCAGAGGATGTTGGATCAGGCTATTGTCTCAGTGTCTTTTAGTACAGTACTAAGCATGACTGGAGGGCTCTTGGTTTGAAAGCTCCCATGTGGCCAAAGGACCAGTGGAGGCACAGGTGTAGTACTGAGCAGATTTGGAGGTCTCATAGCCTGAGACCAACTGGAAATCCCAGGGTTTGAGTGCCCTGTGCTCTGAGGGGAAGGATCCACATCCTAGGGCACATGGTGAGCCCGCTGTCCAGGTGCCTGGTTGGCCTAGCACAGAGATGAGTTAGTGGTCTCCTGTTCCAAGAGCACACGTTGATCCCTCTGTCCAGGTGTGTGCTTGGCCTAGCACAGAGCTTCAATTTTGGTCTCCAGGTACAAGGGCAAATAGTGATATCACTGTCAAGGTGCCTGCTTCACCTAGCACAGATCTCCATTTTTGTTCTGCAGGTCCATGAACACATCATGATCCCTCAGTCCTGGTTGCTTGGCCCAGCACAAATATGAGTTCTTGCTCTTCAGGTCCAAAGGTATGGGACCTCAAAACAGGTGCTTGTTTGGCCTAGCAGAGAAGCTGAGTTCTGTTCAGATTTCTGGTTGCCATAGCACAGAGATATGTTGTTGATCGCCAGGTCTAAGAGCACATGGTAAGCCCCCTCTCCATTTTGGCCAAGGACAGATTGAGCCCACTGTGAAAGTGACATCTTGGCCTAGAGCAATGCTGCACTGTTTGTCTCCAGATCCAAGGGAAGAGT
>NW_027411418.1:0-1005 GCF_003265705.2 Callorhinus ursinus
TTCATGACTACCTTCCCACGGAGGCTGGGACACAGGCAGGAGGGGGGTGGGTTTGCCTGGTCCCCAGAGCAGAATCAAGCCCCTCTGAGCTGTGTTCCATGCCAAGCGCAGCCCTTGGCTCATTCTTGCAATGCCAGGTTTGCACCAGCCTCCTGTGATAGCAGGCACGGAACATGTGTAGAGGTCCCTAACACTACAATTAAACTGTACCCTAAAACTAACCCGTACCCTAACCCTAACACTTACCCAAACCCTAACCCCTAACCCTCCCCCTATACCGAACCCTAAACCTAAAGTGTCCCCTAACCCTAACCCGTACCAAAAAGGGTACCCTAAACCTAAACCCTAACCTGTACCTTAAACCGTGCCCTAACACGTACCCTAGCTCTAACCCCTACCCTAAACCGTACCCTAACACTATCCTGTACCCTTACCCTCTCCCGTTCCCTAACCAATGCCCTAACCCGTACCCAACTCTAACCCTAAACCTGGGTCAACTAGAGAAAAGAGGAAATCGCCGGGAATTTGGGGTTCATGAGAAATTTGACCGCCAGTCCTGACCGGAAGATGACACTGTGCCAAATGGAACTGCTGCTTTCTCAGAACCCTGACATCCTGTGAAATGCTGCATCACAGACTCACAGGCTGATGTTCAAAAACTTGAGTCTCCTAGATGCAGAGCAGATAAGTGCTGTCAGCTGGGGATAAGTAGGTCCTCTGACCTAGGGCGTACATACCTGCGTCAAATTCTGGGAGAAGGGGAAAGACACACTTGTTTCTAAGTAGTCATTATCTTCATTCTAGAGTAGAGCAATGACTTTGACCTTTTCGGAGAAGGAAATTACACTTCCAAATGAACAACTCAACTCACCTGTTCCTCATGCAACTTGTGTGCGATCTGGTTTACCCCGGCGTAGCGGGAACCCGGGGAGCCCTCCCCGACAATCCAAAAGGAACTTTAGCACCATCCCTGGGGAACAAGGGGCACAATGCTGAAATTGGGGG
>NW_027411419.1:0-757 GCF_003265705.2 Callorhinus ursinus
GGCGGGGGAGTTCAGCTGCATGGACAGGCTGTAGCTCCAGGAGAGAGGGACACATCTGAGCTAGCAGGAGCCACACTCTGGTATCCCTCCCGGAGCCAGACCAGGAGCTGGAATCTCGGTGTCCGAGGGGCCAGCACACAACAGGGTCTGCACTGATCAGGGATCCATGGCCCCCAGGGAGAGTCCCTCTGCCCTCTCCCCGCTACTGCCTGGCCTCACCTCTCCTCACTGTGGGCCTGCAGGACCTGGAACCAGGTCCCATAGGGACGGTGCGACTGTCCCCTTGATGGTCAGGGTTCCCCAGGGGACCCAGGGGCTTGCCAGGGCACGGGGAAAAGACAGGGTCTGGGGTCCGTTATCCACCACAACCCTGGGCACTTGGCAGTAGGAAGACATACCCACACCCATGTCCGGAGGGCTATAGCACAAAAGGCCTCAACTTACTCGGCTGACACTTGGGCTGCAGAGATGCAGTGTCCCAAGGTTCGGACAATCTTGTAGAAGTGCCTGTTGGCCTTGGATATTCATCCCCGAACCCCTGAGATCCCAGTCTTTGGAACATGGTTTCTAACCCTTCGAGGTGCTTTTCAGCAGAGGACAGACTCGGGGCTTGGGGGGCTGAGGATCTGGCCATGCAGAACGTGGCAGAGCACAGGGCCACCAGTCAGGAGACCAAGGTCAGGGCCCTCCGTGTTGCAGCCTCAGGGTCTCCATGTGGAAGAGGATCCAGGATCACTGCTCCGGTCAGGGTGAGGAG
>NW_027411419.1:857-1005 GCF_003265705.2 Callorhinus ursinus
GTAGAAGTCACAGACTCCATCAGCTTCGAAATGACATCCCGGCATTTGGTGCCATTCTATTCCTGAGAGCGCCGTCACATTGGCCATCCACCCTGGAGGGGAGGGGATTCCACAGGGATGTGTGACCAGGACTCAGGGCTGCCAGGAG
>NW_027411420.1:0-1005 GCF_003265705.2 Callorhinus ursinus
CAGGTAATACAGTGGCACTAAATTCATATCTTTCAATAATTACTGACTGTAAATGGGCTAAGTGCTCCAATCAAAAGACATAGGGTATCAGATTGGATTTAAAAAAAGCAAGACTCATGCATATGCTGTCTACAAGAGACACATTTTAGACCTAAAGACACCTCCACATTGAAGGTGAGGGGGTGGAGAACCATTTATCATGCCAATGGATATCAAAAGAAAGCTAGGGTAGCAATCCTCACATTAGACAAATTAAACTAAAGACCATAGTAAGGGATGAAGAGGGACCCTAGTATCATACTTAAAGGGTCTGTCCAACAAGAAGACCTAATGGTTATAAATATTTATTGCCTAATTTGGGAGTAGCCAATTATATAAACCAATAAATAACCAAATTAAAGAAACACTTTGATAATAATACAGTAATAGTAGGGGACTTCAACCCCACTCAGAGTAATGCACAGATCATCTAAGCAGAGGATCAACATGGAAACAAGGGCTTTGAATGACACACTAGACCAGATGGACTTCACAGATATATACAGAACATTCCAACCTAAAGCAACAGAACACATTCTTCTCAAGTGCACATGGAACATTCTCCATAAGAGATCACATACTGGGTCACAAATCAGGTCTCAACCGGTACAAAAAGACTGGGATTATCCCCTGCATATTTTCAGACCACAATGTTATGAAACTTGAACTCAATCACAAGAGGAAATTTGGAAAGAACTGAAATACATGGAGGTTAAAGCGCATCCTACTAAAGAATGAATGGGTCAAACAGGAAATTAAAGAATTTTAAATTCATGGAAACAAATGAAAATGAAAACACAACTATTCAAAAACTTTCGGATACAGCAAAGGCGGTCGTAAGAGGGAAGTACGTAACAATACAAGCCTTTCTCAAAAAATTAGAAAAGTCTTGGGGTGCCCGGGTGGCTCAGTCATTAAGTGTCTGCCTTTGGCTCAGGTCATGATCCCAGGGTCCTGGGATTGAGA
>NW_027411421.1:0-168 GCF_003265705.2 Callorhinus ursinus
AGTTGTCTGCTGGAGTGATTCCCACCAGCGATGTACTCATTTTTGTATTTGGGTCAGAATTTCTTGGACCACCGCCCACTCATTAGCATAGAAACAACATTCCTCCTGTAAGAAGAGGCAAAGCCCTCCCCCTGGCATGACCGTGTGTAGGTCGAGCCCACACCTGTT
>NW_027411421.1:268-1005 GCF_003265705.2 Callorhinus ursinus
ACTGGGACTGTCTCACTGGCTCAGTCGGCCAACTTAGGACACAGATTTTCCTTATTATTCCATCCTTGATGCTCCCTTAAACACCTAGTTTAGAGGGCATCATCATCATCATCTTGTAAGCAGCGATAGTGAGTAGGGAGTAACTGGAGTCTGATTTTAGCAATTTGAGTAGTGATAAACCTTGTAAGGGTATTAAGAATACAAGCACCAAATGCTACTATGAGGAGAAGCAATAGCAGGGGGCCAATGAAGTGGGCGAACCAAGGGAACCATTGTGAGAGTGTATCCCACCAAGTTGTCTGCTGGAGTGATTCCCACCAGCGATGTACTCATTTTTGTAATTGGGTCAGAATTTCTTGGACCACCGCCAACTCATTAGCATAGAAACAACATTCCTCCTGTAAGAAGAGGCAGAGCCCTCCCCCTGGCATGACCGTGTGTAGGTCGAGCCCACACTTGTTTTGGAGGACCACAGAGGCAAGTGAATCGAGTTGGTGCCGAAGGGCCAGGGCCGACTGAGCAAGGGCAGAAAACTCCGCCGCGGGTTGTTGAGTTAACTCCTGGTACAGAACCTGAGACATCCCGAAGCCAGTGGCGCCGAGGGAAACACATGATGCAGCCAGCAGGCTCACAATAAGAGGGACGGCCACGAGGGAGCATCAAGGGTGGCTAGGGTGTCTCCATATGAGTGGGGCATCGCCCCCAGGGAGGACTGAAAATCGGTTAAGAGACTGGCA
>NW_027411422.1:0-1005 GCF_003265705.2 Callorhinus ursinus
ATCAGACATTTCAAGAAGAATTAATACCTATTCTCCTGAAACTGTTCCAAAAAATAGAAATGGAAGGGAAACTTCCAAACTCATTTTATGAGGCCAGCATTACCTTGATCCCAAAACCAGACAAAGACCCCATCAAAAAAGAGAATTACAGACCAATATCCTTGATGAACATGGATGCAAAAATTCTCACCACAATACTAGCCAATAGGATCCAACAGTACATTAAAAGGATTATTGACCATGACCAAGTGGGATTTATTCCTGGGCTGCAAGGCTGGTTCAACATCCGCAAATCAATCAACGTGATACAATACATTAACAAAAGAAAGAGCAAGAATCTTATGATCCTCTCAATAGATGCAGAAAAAGCATTTGACAAAATACAGCATCCTTTCTTGATCAAAACTCTTCAGAGTATAGGGATAGAGGGTACATACCTCAATATCATAAAAGCCATCTATGAAAAACCTACAGCGAATATCATTCTCAATGGGGAAAGGCTGAGATCTTTTCCCCTAAGTTCAGGACCGCGGCAGGGATGTCCACTCTCACCACTGCTATTCAACATAGTATTAGAAGTCCTAGCCAAGGCAATCAGACAACAAAAAGAAATCAAAGGCCACCAAATCGGCAAAGAGGAAGTCAAACTCTCACTCTTTGCAGATGATATGATACTGTATGTGGAAAACCCAAAAGACTCCACCCCAAAACTGCTAGAACTCATACAGGAATTCAGTCAAGTAGCAGGATATAAAATCAATGCAAAGAAATCAGTGGCATTCCTATACACCAACAAGACAGAAGAGAGACAAATCAAGGAGCCGATCCCATTTACAAATGCACCCAAAACGATAAGATACCTAAGAATCAATTTAACCAAAGAGGCAAAGGATCTGTACTCAGAAGACTATAAAATACTCAGGAAAGTAATTGAAGAAGACACAAAGAAATGGAAAAGCATTCCATGCTCATGTTTTGGGAGAACCAACATTGTGAAGATGTCAA
>NW_027411423.1:0-1005 GCF_003265705.2 Callorhinus ursinus
GAACACCTACGAACTCAACAGGAGATCGAAGAGGAGAGTAGCAACAACTCTCTGAACAGAGAAGCGACCACTTACTGGAAGGTAAGACGTGCGGAGAAGTGAATCCGAGGCAATATTCGGGAGGATATTCGGCGGGGCAGGGCGCCTCCGCCAACGCTTCTGGCAAGTGATAGAGCCGCGGAGCAGAAAATCGGAACTTTTACAAGCTGGCTCCGCTGAGGGACGTCGCTCCAGTGGCTAAGCGGGGGGTGGAATCCTCCCGGGACAGTGTGGTCTCAGGACCCTTGGGGTCACAGAAATACCGGGGGTGCCTGAGTGCGGCAGAGCTCCCAGGTATCGGAGCGGGGAAGCCTGCTGCAGAGACAGAGCCGAGGCGCGGGCTCTCGGCTCGGGGTTGCCATAAACTGTGATCTGCGGCCCAGTCGGGCCACTGCTCCTCCAGCAGGGACCCAACAAGCGGCAGAGCTGGGGAGACTCCCCTTCCTCCCCCGGGAGTAGCGGCGCGAGAGCGCACTGCATGGATCTGCTGGGTTTAGAGACTCCACACGGGGTCGGGTGCCAGAGATAGAAATGCTTGGTCACAGGCCGGGTGAGCACAGAGTGCGGCCAGAGACCAGGAAGACAGGAGTGAATGCTTTTCTCTGGGGGCACACCGAGGAGCGGGGCCCTGAGTTCTCAGGTTCTCCAGATGGAGATTGGGAGGCCGCCATTTTCGCCCTGGTCCTCCAAGGCTCTACCCAGAGCTTGCAGGGAACAAAACTCCTGAGAGCAAACCCGAGCAGCTTGCTTAGCCCGGACCGACAAGGGCGGGGCAATTCTGTCTCCGGCAAAGACATTTGGGAACCACGGCAACAGGCCCCTCCCCCAGAAGATCAGCACGAACAGCCAGCAAGCCAAGACCAAGTTTACCGATCAAGGAGAACGGGAGAACTCCAGCGCTAGGGGAACACTGCACATAGAATTCATGGCTTTTTTTTTTTTTACCATGATTCATTAGTTCATCAA
>NW_027411424.1:0-1005 GCF_003265705.2 Callorhinus ursinus
ACAAACAATTATAAGAACATATTATGAGCAACTCTATGCCAGCAAATTACATAACCTGGAAGAAATGGGTGCATTCCTAGAGATGTATCAACTACCACACCTGAACCAGGAAGAAATAGAAAACCTGAACAGACCTATAGCCACTAAGGAAATTGAAGCAGTCATCCAAAATCTCCCAAGAAACAAAAGCCCAGGGCCAGATAGCTTCCCAAGGGAATTCTATCAGACGTTTAAAGAAGAATTAATACCTCTTCTCCTGAAACTGTTCCAAAAAATAGAAATGGAAGGAAAACTTCCAAATTCATTTCATGAGGCCACCATTATCTTGATCCCAAAACCAGACAAAGATCCCATCAAAAAGGAGAATTATAGACCAGTATCCTTGATGAACATGGATGCAAAAATTCTCACCAAAATACTAGCCAATAGGATCCAACAGTACATTAAAAGGATTATTCACCACGACCAAGTGGGATTTATCCCTGGGCTGCAAGGCTGTTTCAACATCCGCAAATTAATCAACGTGATACAATACATTAACTAAAGAAAGAACAAGAATCATAT
Source organism: Callorhinus ursinus (assembly GCF_003265705.2). Lineage (NCBI taxonomy): Eukaryota > Metazoa > Chordata > Mammalia > Carnivora > Otariidae > Callorhinus > Callorhinus ursinus. The sequence goes on from NW_027411424.1 coordinate 565, forward strand.
GATCCTCTCAATAGATGCAGAAAAAGCATTTGACAAAGTACAGCATCCTTTCTTGATCAAAACTCTTCAGAGTATAGGGATAGAGGTTACATACCTCAATATCATAAAAGCCATCTACGAAAAACCTACAGCAAATATCATTCTCAATGGGGAAAAGCTAAGAGCTTTTTTCTAAGGTCAGGAACGTGGCATGGATGTCCACTCTCACCACTGCTATTCAACATAGTATTAGAAGTCCTAGCCACAGCAATCAGACAACAAAAAGAAATCAAAGGCATCCAAATCAGCAAAGAGGAAGTCAAACTCTCACTCTTTGCAGATGATATGATACTGTATGTGGAAAACCCAAAAGACTCCACCCCAAAACTGCTAGAACTCTTACAGGAATTCAGTTAAGTAGCACGATATAAAATCAATGCACAGAAATCAGTGGCATTCCTA
>NW_027411425.1:0-1005 GCF_003265705.2 Callorhinus ursinus
TTCTTTCTGGACTTCTTCCTACCTGCCCTCCCCGACTCAATCCAAACACTCCCCCAGCATATCTGTCCTCCCTCTGTCACCCTCCAACAGGGTGGAATTGCTTGTGTGTCAGGGGTCATTGTGGTTTCCTAAATCTTGATTTTTAACAAGGCGATGTGGGGTGACAAGCCAGGTATGGTCTGGATCTCACACTCAGAGTCTCTGCTTATTAAATTAGTGCAGGTGGGCCCTGGAACACTTCTTTGAGGTGAGCTGACTCAGAAGGAGGGGTGTGGGTCTGAGTCCATTGGAAGAATGACCCCAGTCTGAAGTTTTGTAGTGTGGCCATCTGATGCTCAGTCCACATGGCCAACCCCAGGCAGGAGTCTGCCCTCAACCAGAATTGCTTATGTCCATCTGTGAATTCCTGAGAAAGAGATCTCGATGGCCTCAGGTCAACTGCCCACTCTGGTCAGGGCCTAGATCAAGCCTAAATGCTGGATTAGCCACTTGAGAATTAAAGATGGCAGGCTCCAGAAAGAAAGCCCCGGGCTCCTGGCTGGGCAGTTGCTGCAATAAGCAACAGTCTCATACCTGTTCACCTGTTCACTGTGTGCACGTTTCAAGTGCAAGATGGTCCTATGTTCTGGTTGTAAGGACAGATGGCAGAGGATACAGGAGCATGAGGGAGGACCTTTGGGTGAGGAAGACCAAGGACCCTGTCTTTTCCTGCTGGGGCTGCAACAGGAAATGATGAAGCAGGCATGAGTATTTTCAGGATTCGTCAGTCTGTCTGGAATCAAACAAACCCCCAGCTTTACCCCTCATCAGCTATGTGGCCACAGGACCCAGAGTTCCCTGACGGTACCGCTGCTCAGGTAGGGGCTGAGCCTTGTTTACCCAGGTACCCTCATCTCATGACCCATGTATGGCAAGTGGTAGGTGGTTGGTGAGCATAGCGAGGGGCTGCCCCTTCCATCTCCCCCTGGAGCAGAGGGACCTGTTCCAAAGCCAAACCCAGACCTA
>NW_027411426.1:0-1005 GCF_003265705.2 Callorhinus ursinus
CCCCCTCTCTCCTCTAGTACCCTCAGTATGTTTTTCAGAGTCCATCAGTCTCTCATGCTTCATCTCCCCCTCCAAATACCCCCCTTCATTCTTTCCCTCTTTTTATTTTCTTCTTTTTTAACATATAGTGTATTATTTGTGAAACGCTGGTACTTTTAAACGCTCCCTGGGAGATCCTAAACGCACAGCCAAAGGAGAGAACCTGCCTTTAAGAGAAAAATTTCATCCCTCATGCTCACTTTTACGTTTCTCTGCATTCCTTTCCTGGTTTCCCTACTTCCTCTATCAGGTTCTTTTGCTAATAAAATAAAGATAGGAAGAAAGTCACTGAATTATGGGAGGGCCACATTAAAATGTCAACGACTTTAGTAGACACAAGGTGCCTCAAAAATGCAAACACAATTGGGCGCCTGGGTGCCTCAGTTGGCTAAGCGACTGCCTTAGGCTCAGGTCATGATCCTGGAGTCCAGGGATCGAGTCCCGCATCGGGCTCCCTGCTCAGCAGGGAGTCTGCTTCTCCCTCTGGCCCTCTTCAGTCTCGTGCTCTCTGTCTCTCATTCTCTCTCTCTCTCTCAAATAAATAAATAAAATCTTTAAAAAAAAATGCAAACAGAACAAACACCAAACATTATCAAATAAAGTGGGTTGTTTTTAAATTTTTTTAGACGGTGAATTCTATTTGTGTTTCCAGAACGTCTAAATTAGCAAATGAAATGGTTTCTTCACCAGTCATTACTGAAAGTATTCTGCTAAGACATTTTATTAAGTCAGCAAGAATGAGAAGATTCAATTTTCTTTTGGGGGGGGAAAATGTCAGGTATTTGGCCATTATCCACATTTGCTACAGGCCAAGGATTATAAAATGTTTCCTCCCAATCCTGGCTTGTAAACACAAGCATGAAATACCAAATTTTTCAAGAAAGGCAAACAACTTCTGACCTTGTAAATCAAGTAGGCTTCTGGGAAATTCCATAGTGGACTTTATTGCAGAGAGAACTGAATTAG
>NW_027411427.1:0-1004 GCF_003265705.2 Callorhinus ursinus
CACAACCGCGTCAGATCCTGGAATGTGGGTGTGGAACTCGAGTCACCTTTGGTGACCGAAGAAGGGCCTCCTAATGAAGTTCTCTTGTATTGAAATACATTGTTTTCTATCTTTCTTTTCTTGGTTTATATTTATTTTTTAATTATTGGAACTTTTGTCATTTTTCATGTGAGTGTTTTATTTTTCCCCCTTCATTTCTTTATTTATTTTTTAGGTTAGTTTTGAATTAAGATTTTGTAAGAGTCCTGGTGTTTTCAACCTTCCCCTCACCAAATGGGACAGGATAGCCACCTAATTTGTTGTCTAGATGCCCTCCTCATGTGGGGAACCATTTTCCATTGACACCCAGGCAGCTCCAAGGCAGCTTGTGAAGCAAAATTTTGGATCCAGGCAGGAGAGTGAAATCAGATAGCTTAGGTAGGAGGCACGTGAAAGGGAAATTGTGCGTTGGCCATTGCCATGTATGTGGGGAGGGTTGGTCGACAATCTCAGTTGCTTGTGAGCACATGGGAAGAAGAAACTTGAAGGAAGACCATGGGACCCATGAACATGCAGTGTTCAAGGCAAGTGGAGATGCTACCAGATCCTGGTGCAAAGGAAGCAATGCTATCCATAGTCTGATACAGATTCAGGCCTCCCTAGGTTTCCCAGAAATAGTCTGTGCTCTGTTGGAGTCCAACATTTTGGGTTTCCACTGGTTCCATCTGGTGTTCCTTGCTCTTGACTGCTCTGGAAAGGGTGTGTCAAGAGAACCTTGAGCTCTCTAAGGAGAACACTACTTAATGACCTGGAGAAAGAGAACTCTGACAGTTCCAGGAACATGAGAAGAAGATGACAAAAATTATACAAATTCAAAACAAAAAAGAAACCGGAGGGCCACGTTGCATCTCATTCAAGGCTGGGGTTTTTCTGTTGTATTGGGAAGGTGGTGGTTGTGCTGTGTGTTTGCTTCCAAAGTAACCAACCCCCCTTCATGGTAAAAGTCCCTTGGGTGTTTGAAAAGA
>NW_027411428.1:0-1004 GCF_003265705.2 Callorhinus ursinus
TCCTCATCTCAGTTGGCACCCTCCTCCTTTGTCTGTCTCTGCGCCCCCGCACACTGGGACAACACCATGGGGTCATGGCAGAGTAAACCTATGGTTCTAGAGACCATGATCCAAAATTCAATAAGTGGTTTTGAAGAGACTATGGAGTCAGAATGAACCCCGGCAAGTTAAGGACCCTATGTGAATTGGAATGGCCCACCATAGATGTCGGGTGTCCTTCAGAAGGGACATTGAATGTCCCAATGATTCTTTGAGTATGGCGAGTCATAACAGGAGAACCAGGACACCCTGACCAGTTTCCGTACTTTGACCCCTGGCTAGGAAATGCTCAGACCCTTCGCCCCTGGATGCGACTTCCTTGCAATAGGCAGGGACAGGCGAGGGTCTTAATCGCCTGCTCCAAGTGACTTAAGAAAATCAGGAAAAGCCCCAATCTCCACAAATCTAGTCGGAGATCCCAAGGATGAACCGACCCTGCCCCCATCATACGTAACCCCAATACTGCCTACACATGGCCCTTCAGCTCCAGACACATCGCCGCCATTGGTTTCAGCACCTCCTCCAGGCCCAGAGGATCCACTGGCGCCCCCAGGCCCAAAAGATCCAATTTCTCCAGGACCAGCAGCCAGGCTATGCCCCAGGCCAGTCGCAAGCACCCTCCAAATGACGGTAGGAGAGACGCAGGGTTCCGAAAGGCGCGATGAAAAATGGACGGCGAATCCAGCCATTCCATGATGTATTATCAGCCCTTCTCCACAAACAACCTCCTCAACTGGAAACATAACCCCCCATCCTAGTCTGAGAAACCACAGGCTATGGTAGACCTCATAGAATGCCTCTTCCAGACTCATCGGCCAACCTGGGAAGACTGCCAACAGTTACTCTGCACCCTGTTTAATACAGAGGAAAGGAGGACAATAATGAAAGGTGTACGGCAGTACCTGGAAGAGCATGCATCAGTGGGAGTCATCGACCCTGCTGCCTGGGCTAACACAGCCGCACCC
>NW_027411429.1:0-1004 GCF_003265705.2 Callorhinus ursinus
GCCTTCTGGATCCAGAAACTTAGAAGCCAATCTAGGTGTAGACCTACGGCCTAGGGACATTGGAGCACTGATCTGGCCACACTGGGGCCAGCTTTGGGGTGCGGGGTATCCGAGTCGGGGGTATGGGTCAGGGTGATTGTCAGGCTCAGGTCCGGCGGGCAGGGGGCCGTTGAAAGTGGCATTTCATGTTTATTATTTATTTTTATAAGGTCAGCCTAAAATTGCACTCAGAACTTTACAAGGATATTACAAAAAAAAAACAAAGAATGGAAGAATGAAGAAAGAAAGGAAGAAAAAGTAGAATGAAAGAAAGAAAGAAAGAAAGAAAGAAAGAAAGAAAGAAAGAAAGAAAGAAAGAAAGAAAGAAAGAAATAGAAAAAACAAGGAATGGAAGGGGAAATTTTCCCCCCAATATCTCTCATGAACATAGATACAAATATCCTTAACAAAATATTACAAAATCAAATCCAGAAATAAAGGTGAATATATGTCAGTAAGGAGGGTTTACTCGAACTATGCAAGGTGTGACTAATATTTGAAAAATCAACCACCACATGGTTCTGTTAATGTAATCCATGATAGTGACAGAATAAAAGTGAAGAATAATAAGATTATTTCCATAGATTCAAGAAAGGATTTCAACATTCATTTATAGGAAAACAAAGATTCTTAGCAAACTTGGAATAGAAACATTCCATACCTTGATGATTAAATTTCTAGCAAACATTATATTTGAGAAGGAAGCTAAACAAACTGACCAATGGAATAGTATAGAGTCCAGAAACAGCTCCGACACACGGACAGTAAAACAATTCATGACTATTGTGTCCTGCAGTGGAGGAAGAAGACAGTCTTTCAATATATGGTTCCAGGTCAATGGATGTCCTTCTGGGAGAAAAGACATTTCAACCTTATACACAAAAATCAATTTCAATCTGATTATGGGTATAAATGTGAAAAGTACAACAAGATGGATTTAAATAATATTCTGCATGAATTTTAAA
>NW_027411430.1:0-1004 GCF_003265705.2 Callorhinus ursinus
GAGAGATCACGACCAATACCAAGGAAATGCAAATAATTTCAAGAAAATAATATGAGCAACTATATACCAACAGATTAGGCTATCTGGAAGAAATGGATGCATTCCTGGACACTTATAAACTACCAAGACTGAAACAGAAAGAGGTACAAAACCTGAACAGACTCATAACCAGCAAAGAAATTAAAGCAGTAATCAAAAACCTTCCAAAAAACAGGAGTCCAGGCCAGATGACTTCCAGGGGTATTCTATCAAACATTTAAAGAACTAATACCTATTCTTCTGAAACTGATTTTTAAAAAAATATAAATGGAAGGGAAACTTCCAAACTCATTCTATGAGGCCAGCATTACCTTGATCCCAAAACCAGAGAAAGATGTCAACAAAAAGGAGAATTACAGACCAATAGCCCTGATGAACATGGAAGCCAAAATTCTCACAAAGATATTGGCCAATAGGATGCAACAGTACGTTAATAGGATTATCCACCATGACCGGGTGGGATTATTCCTGGGATGCAAGGGTGGTTCAACATTCGCAGATCAATATGATAGAGCACATTAATAAAAAGACAAGAACCACATGGCCCTCTCAATTGATGGAGAAAAAGCATTTGTCAAAATACAGCTTCCTTTCCTGATGAAAACTCTTCAAAGTATAGGGATAGAGGGAACATTCCTCAATATCTTAAAAACCATCTATGCTTATTTGATAATTTGATATTTGCCCACAGCAAATATCATTCTCAATGGGGGAAAAAATGAGAGTTTTCCCCTAAAGTCAGGAACACGGCAGAGATGTCCCCTCCCATCGCTGCTCTTTAACATATTACTAGAAGAACTAGCCTCAGCAATCAGACAACAAAAAGAAATAAAAGGCATTCGAACTGGCAAAGACAAACTCTCGCTCTTCATAGATGACATGATACTTTATGTGGAAACCCCAAACATCCCCACCCCAAAATTACTAGAACTCATACAGCAAGTCAGCAACATGGCAGGATACAA
>NW_027411431.1:0-1004 GCF_003265705.2 Callorhinus ursinus
AATAGAGAGAAGGAGAGGTGGGGGAGGCAAAGAGCAATGGAGGGAGGAATATTCATTGCCAGCATTGTAGGATGAGCATTATGTATGAATTTGGCCACTGCTGAGAACAGTGGGGACAAATTCAATGTGCATGGACTGTCTGCAACTTGGATTCAACTTACATCCCTTGATGAATGCTTGCTCATCAGGCACGGTAAATCCAGGCGAAGCTTGATGACTGCCAGCCAGTGTTAGTGCTGCCCCATAAGGTTGTCTGTGCCCAAAGCTGTGAACTGGACTTGGGCATACCAATGGCTTCCACAGACTTTCCCAGGGCCAGGAATCTCTCACATCTCTGAAGACTGGCAGGCATGAGAGGACAGGAGGGAAATGGAACAAATCACAACCAAGAGATCACATTGCAGAGACAAAAATGGGTTTATTGGACCAAAGGATTATCCCCTCAAGCTTGCGATTCCAGGACGGATTTCCTCCATGTTAGCCCTTGCAAGGGAAAGAGGTGACCCTGCCGTCAGAAGGCCACCGAGAGGCTGACTGGGAACATCTTCTTTCTTCCTGATAATTGAAGGAACTCTGTGGGTAGAGAGGCATGCTGATACATACCAACAAAAGAGAAAACAATTGATAAGTTTGAGGAATGAGCCACAGTGTTACCCTATCTACAATGCCTGCTGAGAGTGGCTGTGGCCATTCCTGCTGCCATTTTCTGTTCTTTGGAAAGGCTTCCCCGGGACAACGATGCCAGGCAAAGGCCCCAGGGCATTCCTGACTTTGGCTGGGACAGGATCACTCAGAGATGGGAGACTGCAGTCGTCTCCTGTTTTGCTGGTACCCAGCCTATCCCAGCCAGGGTGGATTCGTGACCCTGGGCTCCCACGGTCAAGATGTGTAGTGTCCTGTCTTGGTCTACACGTTCAGCTCCTGGAGATGGGACTTTCTGACTGGGCAGGAGGAAATGGCATGTGGAGGTGTCTTTCTTTGACCTCACCTCCTTGCTTGGATTT
>NW_027411432.1:0-1004 GCF_003265705.2 Callorhinus ursinus
GGGACCACTGGGGATGAGGACCTGGGGAGTAGCAGGGCGGAGCTGAGAGGAGGAGGCTGGGTGGGGTGGAGCTGAGGAAGTTGGGCAGGCAGTGTTGGGGAGGAGCGGGATTAAGTTGGGGAGGTGGCGATGGACGTGGAGCCTTGGGAAGAGCTGGGAGGTCACTGCCGAGGAGGACCTGGGCAGTTGTAGGGCAGGGTGGGGGACTCTGGCAAGGCGAAACCGGGGGAGGAGTAGGGGGCGTGGCTGGTGGAAAGCTAGGAGAGCTGGGGCTGAGCGCGTCGGAGCTGGGAAGGGGCAGGGAGGGAGTGGCGGAAAGGTTGGCGAAGCAGGTGCCACCGGGGGGTGGGGCTGGGGGAAAGCTGGGAGGAGGAGCTGTGGAGGTGCCAAGCGGCGTTGGGCAGAGCAGAGCGATGTCCGGGAAAGCTGGGATCAGAAGCTGGGGACGAGCGGGGCAGGGTTGGTGGGTAGCAGCTGCGGGGAGCAGGACGGGGCTGGGGAGGGGTAGGGCCAGTTGGGGGAAAGCTGGGACGAGTCGCTGGGGCAGGGCTAGGGCGGAGCACGGCGGGCCTGCGGATGCTGACAGGAGGTGCTGTGGGGGAGCGGGGCGAGCTGGAGGAAAGCCTGGGGCAGGAGCGAGGGCGGGCAAGGGAGGAGCTGGGTGGGACCTGTGGTATAGCTGGGAGGAGGAGCTGCAGGGCCGCGGGGCGCGGTTGGGGTGTTGCAGGGTGGGACCCGGAAGATAGCAGGGAGGCGGAGCCGGGGAGGAGCCGGGCGGGACTGGTGGGGTGGCTGGGAGGCGGAGCTGGGCGCAGTGGGGAGGGAGGGTCGGTGGGCTGGGAGGAGGAGTTGCGGTGGCGGAGCCCGGAAGGAGAACCCTGGGATCAGCGCGGGGCTTGGGGAAGGGGCGGAGCCAGGGCGGAGCCTGGGCGGAGCCCGGGCGGAGAACCCTGGGACCAGCGCGGGGCTTGGGGAAGGGGCGGAGCCGGGCGGAGCCTAGGCGG
>NW_027411433.1:0-1004 GCF_003265705.2 Callorhinus ursinus
AAAGAAATACAAACAATTATGAGAACATATTATGAGCAACTATAGGCGAACAAATTCGACAATCTGGAAGAAATGGATGCATTCCTAGAGATGTATAAACTACCAAAACAACCAGGAAGAAATAGAGAACCTGCACAGACCCATAACCAGTAAGTAAATGGAAGCAGGAGTCAAAAATCTCCTAACAAACAAGAGACCCAGACCAGACAGCTTCCCAGGGGAATTCTACCAAACATGTAAAGAAGAATTAATATGTATTGTTCCAGAACTGTTCCAAAAAAAACAGAAATGGAAGGAAAACTTCCAAACTCATTTTGTGTGGCCAGCATTACCTTGATCCCCAAACCAAACACCCTATCAAAAAGAAGAATTACAGACCAATATCCCTGATGAATATGGATGTAAATATTTTTACCAAAATACTAGTCAATAGGATCCAACAGTACATTAAGAGGATTATGTACCACACCCATGTGGGATTTATAACGTGGCTGCAAGTTTGGTTCAACAGCTACAAATCAATCCATGTGATATACTATATTATATATTGGATTAGGACCTGTCCTGATGGCCTCATCTTCACTTGATCATCTGGAAAGACCCTGCTTCCACGTAAGGTCACGTCACACATACTGGGGTTTAGGGCTTTAGCACCTTTTGGGGGCAAGGGGCTCAATTCAACCCATAAAGCTGGTGTTCCATGGGCAGTTGAATTTGGGAGCAAGAGTGCAAGGCAGAAGTCGTACTTCATTCCCTGCGCATGTGTGTTCCTCTGTTCCTCCATGGTCAGAGGCCTTACGCAGGCGGAGTCCCTGCCATGGGCTGACAGCATCCCCTACCCCTGCCCACAGTTATGAAGCTCCTGGGAGGAAATCAAGCTAATAAAGGTCAGCGGGGGCAGGCTGACCAGCAGTCCCCTGCAGGGCCCCCAAACACTCAGGGTCCAGGGTTCCTACTGGCGTGAGCCATTTTCCAATCCCACCACAGCCCCTGAGTAACGGATA
>NW_027411434.1:0-1004 GCF_003265705.2 Callorhinus ursinus
AAAGAAATACAAACAATTATGAGAACATATTATGAGCAACTATAGGCGAACAAATTCGACAATCTGGAAGAAATGGATGCATTCCTAGAGATGTATAAACTACCAAAACAACCAGGAAGAAATAGAGAACCTGCACAGACCCATAACCAGTAAGTAAATGGAAGCAGGAGTCAAAAATCTCCTAACAAACAAGAGACCCAGACCAGACAGCTTCCCAGGGGAATTCTACCAAACATGTAAAGAAGAATTAATATGTATTGTTCCAGAACTGTTCCAAAAAAAACAGAAATGGAAGGAAAACTTCCAAACTCATTTTGTGTGGCCAGCATTACCTTGATCCCCAAACCAAACACCCTATCAAAAAGAAGAATTACAGACCAATATCCCTGATGAATATGGATGTAAATATTTTTACCAAAATACTAGTCAATAGGATCCAACAGTACATTAAGAGGATTATGTACCACACCCATGTGGGATTTATAACGTGGCTGCAAGTTTGGTTCAACAGCTACAAATCAATCCATGTGATATACTATATTATATATTGGATTAGGACCTGTCCTGATGGCCTCATCTTCACTTGATCATCTGGAAAGACCCTGCTTCCACGTAAGGTCACGTCACACATACTGGGGTTTAGGGCTTTAGCACCTTTTGGGGGCAAGGGGCTCAATTCAACCCATAAAGCTGGTGTTCCATGGGCAGTTGAATTTGGGAGCAAGAGTGCAAGGCAGAAGTCGTACTTCATTCCCTGCGCATGTGTGTTCCTCTGTTCCTCCATGGTCAGAGGCCTTACGCAGGCGGAGTCCCTCCCGTGGGCTGACAGCATCCCCTACCCCTGCCCACAGTTATGAAGCTCCTGGGAGGAAATCAAGCTAATAAAGGTCAGCGGGGGCAGGCTGACCAGCAGTCCCCTGCAGGGCCCCCAAACACTCAGGGTCCAGGGTTCCTACTGGCGTGAGCCATTTTCCAATCCCACCACAGCCCCTGAGTAACGGATA
>NW_027411435.1:0-1004 GCF_003265705.2 Callorhinus ursinus
CGCAGGCGTGCCCCTTCCCCTTTGTACTACCAAGATCTTCGGTCGCCATCAGAGGCCATTGTGCTGTCCCACACGTAGCCAGCACCCAGTGATGGGTGGCCAGTTCCAAACGTGCTCCTGTGCTAAGCAAGCGCTGACGTCCTAAGGGATGTATGGCGCTCCTATTCCTGAGCACTTGGATCTTGGCCAGCTTAGTGCCATGACGGCTAGCCGGCTTCCCTCCATCCCCTGGATGATTGAGATGTCTTCATTTTGAAGAACAGACCATCACCAAAAGGACAGCATTTTCCTGGAGCTGGTCAGGGCAGAAACAAACTTTTTCAAGGAACACGGCCCCAAGAAAGAGTTCCCAATCCGTGGTCGTAAGGTGGCAGAACCAACAGGCTAGCTCTGAATCACTGCTACATCTACCCACTGATGGAATAGGGCCAATAACCGTCAGCACCCAAAGCATCCGTTCCCTTTATGGAGGAGGAAGACAGGCCTCTAGCTAAAGCTTTCCTGCGGTGGCACATGGCAGTTTCCCTTAACCCAAGTCCACAGCTGATTCTTCTTCCGAAAACTGCCAACCTGTTAGGAGAGTGTCAAGACACTATGTGTCCCATTTGCGATTGACATGGGACTCTGGCAATCTTTGTAGTGCTTCCCATTGCCCTGCCTGTCTCTCGAACAGGGGCTTCGGGCATCTTCATGGGCCAAGGTGTTGTGACTCACCTTTAGAGCACCCAGGGATTGGTGGTGAGTTCCCAGTCTGAACCTGACCTAAGATAAGACAATCCGAGTTTACTGTTTGAAAGAAAAGTTTACCCTTCTGGCCTTGAGCACTTGGTAATTGGCCAGCTGAAGACGCACGGAGATGTGGGTCTAGCTTGCCCTCCTTGCTCCTAGCTGTTTGAGATGCCTTCTTTCTCAAGATCAGATGGCCTGGGCACGGCCTACTATGCTCTAGGGTCTGTTCAGGGCAGAAAGAGCTTTCTTCAAGGAATAATGCTCCAAACACCCAT
>NW_027411436.1:0-1003 GCF_003265705.2 Callorhinus ursinus
TTCAGGGATTGAAAAGTTTCTCTTCCTTTAAAATTTGCTGAGATCGGATGCTATTTAAAAAATATATATATTTGTGCCTGCTTTGTTTTGGGAATTTATAAGACCAGAAGGGTCACTGATCTTTGTTTTTGGTGAATATGTGATAGTTCATAAATTTTTCAGCCAGATTCCAGATTTTAAGCCAAGTACAGTTACTGACTTGTTTGCATTCCTAACCCTAAAAATAAATCAATTAAAATGGATAGAAAGCCCATTGTGACATTTGCACAGAAATTTAGAAAGAAACTTTCAAGTTGACCTCATAGCTATTACCACTAAAATTACTGCTTCGGAGTCATTGATGACAGGGTGAAATTTCAAATGCTTCCTGTCTTATATAGAGCGCAGCCCATGTAAACTTAGCTCCGGGTGGCATTTTTACTCGGCATGTGGAATTGCAGGTGTAGACATGCGGAGCTGGGGGGGTGGGCAGTGATGTGTTTGGCTGGAAGTGCTGGCCCCTCCAGCCCCTGCCGCAGTGGTGGTGTCTAAGGGCAGCGTCCTGTGCCTTGTGGGTCCTCACGTGCACACATCCTCTTCTGCCTGGCCATCGCTCCTGAGGGCCCAACAGGACCAGCCTGCAGTCTTTTTTCTCATTTCAGGTTTTTGGAAATATTGCCCTGGATGATGACACCAGCATCAACTGGCACAACAACTTCAGGACGTTTTTGCAAGCCTTGATGCTGTTGTTCAGGTGTGTTGTTTGGGGAGTCAGCGCAGGCTCAGAGGCTCCTCCATTCAGGAGGGACAGGGCATATGCCAACCCAGAGGGCCACCCCCTCCGACCCCAGCTCATGCTGGCTTCTCCTCAGTGGGCCTGCCCAGCTTCTTGTCCCCTCTCCCTCCGTCCTTCCCTAAGGGTTCATGGGCCTCAGGACAGATGGAAGGGAAGTCCATGAGGGAGGTCAACCTGAGAGCCCCAGGTGAGGCTGGCCTTGACCACCTCAGCTCAGATCCCAGGGGG
>NW_027411437.1:0-1015 GCF_003265705.2 Callorhinus ursinus
TCGGAAAATACACAAGAAATGATCAATCGGATTCTACAGGCTCTACCGAATCCATGGCCTCCCATCAGTTTTCCCTGAGCATAAGACCTGTCTCCCCAGGAAGGACAAACAAGTGTCAGCTACAGATGACAGGCCCAATGAGGAAAGAAGGGAAAAACTAAGGACAAGGATTTGAGCATGTGAAAGGAGAGTGTCAGGAGAATCCGTTCTGGATCCTGGGAAGCTCTGAGGAGGAGGGATGATCTATAAGTGGAAAGAAACCACTGGTTGTATAGCTCCTCCAAATTTCTCCCAAACCCTCCACACCCACCCCTACTCCCTAGCCTGAGCACATCTTGCCACACCATTCCCACCTGCAAGCTCCGGGTTCAGGACTGCCCAGGAAGGGTGAGAGCAGGTCCTGAGGTGCTGCCATGACTGTTTCTGCTCTTTGGGCCATATGGACTATGGCTAGATGTTTGTCTCACTCTGTGACTGACATTGAGGTTTGTTCAGTGTTTAGAGGGTACCTGGTGTCTGACACCAGGGTACAAAGCTTATATACCCAGTAGGGAGATTAAGAAACTGACTTCAGTAGAGACAGACCAAAGTAACCGAAAGGAATCATGGACATGCCAACACTAATCTTAGTATTGTTGGCTCTCAATGAAGGCAGATAAAATTTGGTTGTTTTATTTTATCAAATGTTAATACACTACAGAGCCATGGGCCACCCAGATCAATTTGCAAGTCCTCTTAGGTAGATTAGGCATTCCAGGGCTCATAAGTGCACAGACGATAGACACCCGAGTGCCCCTGAATAAATATAAGGTTACCCAGCATCTCATCACCAGTTGGCCCTAGAGGCCACATCTATAAGCATGTATGGCATGTCACACTCTGCTCTGAAAGCTTCACATCTGTCCTAATTACATTGTCACCCAACCCTCTGGCCATATTCCCAAGGCCACATAGCTGATGAGGGGTAAAGCAGGGGGTTTGTTTGAACCCAGACAGACTGACGAATCCTGAAAAT